>NW_025747284.1:0-62422 GCF_021184085.1 Oncorhynchus gorbuscha
ATTATTGGGTCAGGTTGGTATAGTAGGGTCAGGTTGGTATTATTGGGTCAGGTTGGTATTATATAGTAGGGTCAGGTTGGTATAGTAGGGTCAGGTTGGTATAGTAGGGTCAGGTTGGTAGGGTCAGGTTGGTATTGTATTATCAGGTTGGTATAGTTCAGGTTGGGTATTATCAGGTTGGTATTATTGGGTCAGGTTGGTATTATTCAGGTTGGTATAGTAGGGTCAGGTTGGTATTATTGGGTCAGGTTGGTATTATTGGGTCAGGTTGGTATTATTGGGTCAGGTTGGTATAGTAGGGTCAGGTTGGTATAGTAGGGTCAGGTTGGTATAGTAGGGTCAGGTTGGTATTGTATTATCAGGTTGGTATTATTGGGTCAGGTTGGTATTATTGGGTCAGGTTGGTATAGTAGGGTCAGGTTGGTATTAGGGTCAGGTTGGTATTGTATTGGGTCAGGTTGGTATTATTGGGTCAGGTTGGTTGGTAGGTTGGTATAGTAGGGTCAGGTTGGTATAGTAGGGTCAGGTTGGTATAGTAGGGTCAGGTTGGTATTATTATCAGGTTGGGTATTGGGTCAGGTTGGTATAGTAGGGTCAGGTTGGTATTGTATTATCAGGTTGGTATTATAGGGTCAGGTTGGTATTATAGGGTCAGGTTGGTATTATCAGGTTGGTATTAGGGTCAGGTTGGTATTGTATTATCAGGTTGGTATATAGGGTCAGGTTGGTATTATTGGGTCAGGTTGGTAGGTTGGTATAGTAGGGTCAGGTTGGTATTGTCAGGTTGGTATTATTGGGTCAGGTTGGTATTATCAGGTTGGGGTCAGGTTGGTAAAGTAGGGTCAGGTTGGTATTGTATTATTGGGTCAGGTTGGTAAGTAGGGTCAGGTTGGGTATTATCAGGTTGGTATTATAGGTTGGGTCAGGTTGGTAAAGTAGGGTCAGGTTGGTATTATCGGGTCAGGTTGGTATTATAGGGTCAGGTTGGTAAAGTAGGGTCAGGTTGGTATTGTATTATCAGGTTGGTATTATTGGGTCAGGTTGGTATAGTAGGGTCAGGTTGGTATTGTATTATCAGGTTGGTATTATTGGGTAGGGTTGGTATTATTGGGTCAGGTTGGTAAAGTAGGGTCAGGTTGGTATTGTATTATCAGGTTGGTATTATTGGGTCAGGTTGGTAAAGTAGGGTCAGGTTGGTATTGTATTATCAGGTTGGTATTATTTGGTCAGGTTGGTAAAGTAGGGTCAGGTTGGTATTGTATTATCAGGTTGGTATTATTGGGTCAGGTTGGTAAAGTAGGGTCAGGTTGGTATTGTATTATCAGGTTGGTGTAGGGTCAAGAACACTGCAGGTTTCTATCAGGTCTACACATCATCACAAGACCTTTTCATAGTAACATTTTGACATGTCTGGATTCATTCTAATTGGGAAATGTATCTCCCTCCCCTTGATCCTCCACTCAACCCCTGGCAGTGAGCTTTCTTCTACCCCCAAGCCCTTAACACCCCGCCTCACCCCCTCTCTGTCTGTCTCTCTCTCTCCCTCACTGTCTCCCTCTCCTCTCTCTCTGTCTTTCTCTCTCTCTCTCTCTGTCTCTCTCTCTGTCTCTCTCTCTCTCTCTGTCTCTCTGTCTGTCTGTCTGTCTCTCTCTCTGTCTCTCTCTCTGTCTCTCTCTCTGTCTCTGTCTGTCTCTCTTTCTATCTCTCTCTCTGTCTCTCTGTCTGTCTCTCTCTCTTTCTATCTATCTCTCTCTCTGTCTCTGTCTCTCTCTCTGTCTCTCTCTCTTTCTATCGATCTCTCTCTCTCTCTCTCTCTCTGTCTCTCTGTCTCTCTCTCTCTCTGTCTCTCTCTCTGTCTCTCTCTCTCTCTCTCTCTCTCTCTCTCTCTCTCTCTCTCTCTCTCTCTCTCTCTCTCTCTCTCTCTCTCTCTCTCTCTCTCTCTCTCTCTCTCTCTCTCTCTCTCTCTCTCTCTCTCTCTCTCTCTCTCTCCCATCCATCAGCAGTCCCTCTAGTAGTCATGGCTCTCTTGGTCCTAGCTGAGCCTGTTGTGAGTGGAGTAGAATGAAGTGCTGAATACGCTCCAGTCAAGCCTCATTAGCTTCTCATTACCTTTGCAAACTGAAAGCAACAGAGATTTTTGTATTTAATCGCAGGAGCGGCGGGTCCCTGGAATCACAATGAGAGAGGAAGAGAGGTAGAAGGAGAGAGAGAAAGGGGAGAGAGAGAGAGTGAATAACCTCTCTCATTTCAGCTGCTGCACATCCAAGCGTTCAGTTGGCCCCGCTCTGGGAATTAAAGGTTTATTTCCATCCCACTAACACAATAATCCCGTCATTAAAGTCAATTCTTAAAGTTAAATACGACATCCGTCAGCAGAGCTCCATTTCCAGCCCTTCAACAACAAGTGGCAGAGCTTTATCAACCTGTCATGTTGTATTACTGCGCTGGAAGACACCTCCTTTTGAAGTTCTCTCTCTGGCTTTCCTCGTCTCAGTTTCCTTTCATAATGCTTCTTCTCCTCCATGGAATAGCTCATCTGTATGTCTGTACACCGAGGACGAGACAGAAAGGGAGAGTGTTGAGACCAGCGCTGGGGAAACCCTCTCAACGGTCTCGGTCACACACACACACACACACACACACACACACACACACACACACACACACACACACACACACACACACACACACACACACACACACACACACACACACACACACACACACACACACACACACACACACACACACAGATTCTCGGTGAACTGAGGCACTCTGAAAGATTGTTGGGAACGCAACAGAGCTCAAACCTCTGAGGACTTGGTTCATTACTGGAACTCAGTGAAACAACAGAGTAAACAGCATGGAGATGAGAGATTTTCCAGAAAATGGTGTTGCTTTACATTTACATAGGAGCTGAATGACGTGTAGATACAGACACAGACTGAATGACTTGCAGATACAGACACAGACTGAATGACTTGTAGATACAGGGAACACCATGCAGAGTGTCAGGTTATTTATTAGGGAACACCATGCAGAGTGTCAGGTTATTTATTAGGGAACACCATGCAGAGTGTCAGGTTATTTATTAGGGAACACCATGCAGAGTGTCAGGTTATTTATTAGGGAACACCATGCAGAGTGTCAGGTTATTTATTAGGGAACACCATGCAGAGTGTCAGGTTATTTATTAGGGGACACCATGCAGAGTGTCAGGTTATTTATTAGGGAACACCATGCAGAGTGTCGGGTTATTTATTAGGGAACACCATGCAGAGTGTCAGGTTATTTATTAGGGAACACCATGCAGAGTGTCAGGTTATTTATTAGGGAACACCATGCAGAGTGTCAGGTTATTTATTAGGGAACACCATGCAGAGTGTCAGGTTATTTATTAGGGAACACCATGCAGAGTGTCAGGTTATTTATTAGGGAACACCATGCAGAGTGTCAGGTTATTTATTAGGGAACACCATGCAGAGTGTCAGGTTATTTATTAGGGAACACCATGCAGAGTGTCAGGTTATTTATTAGGGAACACCATGCAGAGTGTCAGGTTATTTATTAGGGGAACACCATGCAGAGTGTCAGGTTATTTATTAGGGAACACCATGCAGAGTGTCAGGTTATTTATTAGGGAACACCATGCAGAGTGTCAGGTTATTTATTAGGGAACACCATGCAGAGTGTCAGGTTATTTATTAGGGAACACCATGCAGAGTGTCAGGTTATTTATTAGGGGAACACCATGCAGAGTGTCAGGTTATTTATTAGGGAACACCATGCAGAGTGTCAGGTTATTTATTAGGGAACACCATGCAGAGTGTCAGGTTATTTATTAGGGAACACCATGCAGAGTGTCAGGTTATTTATTAGGGAACACCATGCAGAGTGTCAGGTTATTTATTAGGGAACACCATGCAGAGTGTCAGGTTATTTATTAGGGAACACCATGCAGAGTGTCAGGTTATTTATTAGGGAACACCATGCAGAGTGTCAGGTTATTTATTAGGGAACACCATGCAGAGTGTCAGGTTATTTATTAGGGAACACCATGCAGAGTGTCAGGTTATTTATTAGGGAACACCATGCAGAGTGTCAGGTTATTTATTAGGGAACACCATGCAGAGTGTCAGGTTATTTATTAGGGAACACCATGCAGAGTGTCAGGTTATTTATTAGGGAACACCATGCAGAGTGTCAGGTTATTTATTAGGGAACACCATGCAGAGTGTCAGGTTATTTATTAGGGAACACCATGCAGAGTGTCAGGTTATTTATTAGGGAACACCATGCAGAGTGTCAGGTTATTTATTAGGGAACACCATGCAGAGTGTCAGGTTATTTATTAGGGAACACCATGCAGAGTGTCAGGTTATTTATTAGGGAACACCATGCAGAGTGTCAGGTTATTTATTAGGGAACACCATGCAGAGTGTCAGGTTATTTATTAGGGAACACCATGCAGAGTGTCAGGTTATTTATTAGGGGACACCATGCAGAGTGTCAGGTTATTTATTAGGGAACACCATGCAGAGTGTCAGGTTATTTATTAGGGAACACCATGCAGAGTGTCAGGTTATTTATTAGGGAACACCATGCAGAGTGTGAGGTTATTTATTAGGGAACACCATGCAGAGTGTCAGGTTATTTATTAGGGAACACCATGAAGAGTGTCAGGTTATTTATTAGGGAACACCATGCAGTGGCAGGTATTGATGTAAATGATAAAGACCTGTCTAATGTATGACAGTCTCTGTCAACAGTCTTCCTTCTGACCCAGCAGTCTGTCTGTCAACAGTCTTCCTTCTGACCAAGCAGTCTGTCTGTCAACAGTCTTCCTTCTCACCCAGCAGTCTGTCTGTCAACAGTCTTCCTTCTGACCCAGCAGTCTGTCTGTCAACAGTCTTCCTTCTGACCCAGCAGTCTGTCTGTCAACAGTCTTCCTTCTGACCCAGCAGTCTGTCTGCAAACAGTCTTCCTTCTGACCCAGCAGTCTCAGTCTCTGTCAACAGTCTTCCTTCTGACCCAGCAGTCTCAGTCTCTGTCAACAGTCTTCCTTCTCACCCAGCAGTCTGTCTGTCAACAGTCTTCCTTCTCACCCAGCAGTCTGTCTGTCAACAGTCTTCCTTCTCACCCAGCAGTCTGTCTGTCAACAGTCTTCCTTCTCACCCAGCAGTCTGTCTGTCAACAGTCTTCCTTCTGACCCAGCAGTCTGTCTGTCAAACAGTCTTCCTTCTGACCCAGCAGTCTCAGTCTCTGTCAACAGTCTTCCTTCTGACCCAGCAGTCTGTCTGTCAACAGTCTTCCTTCTCACCCAGCAGTCTGTCTGTCAACAGTCTTCCTTCTCACCCAGCAGTCTGTCTGTCAACAGTCTTCCTTCTGACCCAGCAGTATGTCTGTCAACAGTCTTCCTTCTCACCCAGCAGTCTGTCTGTCAACAGTCTTCCTTCTCACCCAGCAGTCTGTCTGTCAACAGTCTTCCTTCTCACCCAGCAGTCTGTCTGTCAACCGTCTTCCTTCTCACCCAGCAGTCTCAGTCTGTCTGTCAACAGTCTTCCTTCTCACCCAGCAGTCTGTCTGTCAACAGTCTTCCTTCTCACCCAGCAGTCTGTCTGTCAACAGTCTTCCTTCACCCTCAGTCTGTCTGTCAGCAGTCTCAGTCTGTCTGTCAACAGTCTTCCTTCTGACCCAGCAGTATGTCTGTCAACAGTCTTCCTTCTCACCCAGCAGTCTGTCTGTCAACAGTCTTCCTTCTCACCCAGCAGTCTCAGTCTCTGTGAATATGGCATGCAGTTCAAGGTTCCCTCCATGTTTCAATCTGTCATCTAATGTGAACTGTAACCCCTATTGGGTCACTAGACATTCATTCACAGCCATATGTTGGCATCACCAGGCGGGAACACACTGCCCCCCTCACATTCACAGCCCCTCAAAGGGCTCAGGAATCTAACACTTTGTTTTAACACCCTTTAACCCAAACACTACCAGCCGCTTCAATAAGTGAAGGATTAAGAGCTGAGGATGTAAATGAACACACAGCTTTCCATCTTCTCTCTGCTCAATGCAACATGACCAAAGACTTACCAAGATCAACCGGGACATTTCAACTAGACAGGAAGTTGAAGGTCATTTCTGTTTCTAGTTACTCCATTTTGACTTGTAGTGTCTAACAAGAGATTGAGATAAATCCCATGTTTTAGGAGAAATATACTGAGTGATTCAGCAATGTTTAGGTGACAAAACATATCAGCCATAATGTTGTGACATGTTGTTCAACGTACAATAAACACCACATGTCAGTCTAATGTGGTCTGTTGTGGTCTCACACCATAATAACACTGTGGTCTGTTGTGGTCTCACACCATAATAACACTGTGGTCTGTTGTGGTCTCACTCCATAATAACACTGTGGTCTGTTGTGGTCTCACTCCATAATAACACTGTGGTCTGTTGTGGTCTCACCCCATAATAACACTGTGGTCTGTTGTGGTCTCACACCATAATAACACTGGTCTGTTGTGGTCTCACACTGTAATAATACTGGTCTGTTGTGGTCTCACTCCATAATAACACTGGTCTGTTGTGGTCTCACACCATAATAACACTGTGGTCTGTTGTGGTCTCACACCATAATAACACTGTGGTCTGTTGTGGTCTCACACCATAATAACACTGTGGTCTGTTGTGGTCTCACACCATAATAACACTGTGGTCTGTTGTGGTCTCACACCATAATAACACTGGTCTGTTGTGGTCTCACTCCATAATAACACTGGTCTGTTGGTCTGTTGTGGTCATAATAACACTGGTCTGTTGTGGTCTCACACCATAATAACACTGTGGTCTGTTGTGGTCTCACTCCATAATAACACTGTGGTCTGTTGTGGTCTCACTCCATAATAACACTGTGGTCTGTTGTGGTCTCACTCCTGTGGTCTGTTGTGGTCTCACTCCATAATAACACTGTGGTCTGTTGTGGTCTCACTCCATAATAACACTGTGGTCTGTTGTGGTCTCACTCCATAATAACACTGTGGTCTGTTGTGGTCTCACTCCATAATAACACTGGTCTGTTGTGGTCTCACACCATAATAACACTGTGGTCTGTTGTGGTCTCACACCATAATAACACTGTGGTCTGTTGTGGTCTCACTCCATAATAACACTGTGGTCTGTTGTGGTCTCACTCCATAATAACACTGTGGTCTGTTGTGGTCTCACACCATAATAACACTGTGGTCTGTTGTGGTCTCACTCCATAATAACACTGGTCTGTTGTGGTCTCTCCATAATAACACTGGTCTGTTGTGGTCTCACTCCATAATAACACTGGTCTGTTGTGGTCTCACTCCATAATAACACTGGTCTGTGGTCTCACTCCATAATAACACTGTGGTCTGTTGTGGTCTCACTCCATAATAACACTGGTCTGTTGTGGTCTCACTCCATAATAACACTGTGGTCTGTTGTGGTCTCACTCCATAATAACACTGGTCTGTTGTGGTCTCACTCCATAATAACACTGGTCTGTTGTGGTCTCACTCCATAATAACACTGGTCTGGTGTGGTCTCACTCCATAATAACACTGTGGTCTGTTGTGGTCTCACACCATAATAACACTGTGGTCTGTTGTGGTCTCACCATAATAACACTGTGGTCTGTTGTGGTCTCACTCCATAATAACACTGGTCTGTTGTGGTCTCACTCCATAATAACACTGTGGTCTGTTGTGGTCTCACTCCATAATAACACTGGTCTGGTAACACTGTTGTGGTCTCACTCCATAATAACACTGTGGTCTGTTGTGGTCTCACTCCATAATAACACTGTGGTCTGTTGTGGTCTCACACCATAATAACACTGGTCTGTTGTGGTCTCACACCATAATAACACTGTGGTCTGTTGTGGTCTCACTCCATAATAACACTGTGGTCTGTTGTGGTCTCACTCCATAATAACACTGTGGTCTCACTCCATAATAACACTGTGGTCTGTTGTGGTCTCACTCCATAATAACACTGTGGTCTGTTGTGGTCTCACTCCATAATAACACTGTGGTCTGTTGTGGTCTCACTCCATAATAACACTGGTCTGTTGTGGTCTCACTCCATAATAACACTGTGGTCTGTTGTGGTCTCACTCCATAATAACACTGTGGTCTGTTGTGGTCTCACTCCATAATAACACTGTGGTCTGTTGTGGTCTCACTCCATAATAACACTGGTCTGTTGTGGTCTCACTCCATAATAACACTGTGGTCTGTTGTGGTCTCACTCCATAATAACACTGTGGTCTGTTGTGGTCTCACTCCATAATAACACTGTGGTCTGTTGTGGTCTCACTCCATAATAACACTGTGGTCTGTTGTGGTCTCACTCCATAATAACACTGTGGTCTGTTGTGGTCTCACTCCATAATAACACTGTGGTCTGTTGTGGTCTCACTCCATAATAACACTGTGGTCTGTTGTGGTCTCACTCCATAATAACACTGGTCTGTTGTGGTCTCACTCCATAATAACACTGGTCTGTTGTGGTCTCACTCCATAATAACACTGTGGTCTGTTGTGGTCTCACTCCATAATAACACTGTGGTCTGTTGTGGTCTCACTCCATAATAACACTGTGGTCTCACTCCATAATAACACTGGTCTGTTGTGGTCTCACTCCATAATAACACTGTGGTCTGTTGTGGTCTCACTCCATAATAACACTGTGGTCTGTTGTGGTCTCACTCCATAATAACACTGTGGTCTGTTGTGGTCTCACTCCATAATAACACTGTGGTCTGTTGTGGTCTCACTCCATAATAACACTGTGGTCTGTTGTGGTCTCACTCCATAATAACACTGGTCTGTTGTGGTCTCACTCCATAATAACACTGTGGTCTGTTGTGGTCTCACTCCATAATAACACTGTGGTCTCACTCCATAATAACACTGTGGTCTGTTGTGGTCTCACTCCATAATAACACTGTGGTCTGTTGTGGTCTCACTCCATAATAACACTGTGGTCTGTTGTGGTCTCACTCCATAATAACACTGTGGTCTGTTGTGGTCTCACTCCATAATAACACTGGTCTGTTGTGGTCTCACTCCATAATAACACTGTGGTCTGTTGTGGTCTCACTCCATAATAACACTGTGGTCTGTTGTGGTCTCACTCCATAATAACACTGTGGTCTGTTGTGGTCTCACTCCATAATAACACTGTGGTCTGTTGTGGTCTCACTCCATAATAACACTGTGGTCTGTTGTGGTCTCACTCCATAATAACACTGTGGTCTGTTGTGGTCTCACTCCATAATAACACTGGTCTGTTGTGGTCTCACTCCATAATAACATGTGGTCTGTTGTGGTCTCACTCCATAATAACACTGTGGTCTGTTGTGGTCTCACTCCATAATAACACTGTGGTCTGTTGTTGTGGTCTCACTCCATAATAACACTGTGGTCTCACACCATAATAACACTGGTCTCACTCCATAATAACACTGGTCTGTTGTGGTCTCCATAATAACACTGTGGTCTGTTGTGGTCTCACTCCATAATAACACTGGTCTGTTGTGGTCTCACTCCATAATAACACTGTGGTCCTAATAACACTGTGGTCTCACTCCATAATAACACTGTGGTCTGTTGTGGTCTCACTCCATAATAACACTGTGGTCTGTTGTGGTCTCACTCCATAATAACACTGTGGTCTGTTGTGGTCTCACTCCATAATAACACTGGTCTGTTGTGGTCTCACTCCATAATAACACTGTGGTCTGTTGTGGTCTCACTCCATAATAACACTGGTCTGTTGTGGTCTCACACCATAATAACACTGTGGTCTGTTGTGGTCTCACTCCATAATAACACTGGTCTGTTGTGGTCTCACTCCATAATAACACTGGTCTGTTGTGGTCTCACACCATAATAACACTGTGGTCTGTTGTGGTCTCACTCCATAATAACACTGTGGTCTGTTGTGGTCTCACTCCATAATAACACTGTGGTCTCACTCCATAATAACACTGGTCTGTTGTGGTCTCACTCCATAATAACACTGTGGTCTGTTGTGGTCTCACTCCATAATAACACTGTGGTCTGTTGTGGTCTCACTCCATAATAACACTGGTCTGTGGTCTCACTCCATAATAACACTGGTCTGTTGTGGTCTCACACCATAATAACACTGTGGTCTCACTCCATAATAACACTGGTCTGTTGTGGTCTCACTCCATAATAACACTGGTCTGTTGTGGTCTCACTCCATAATAACACTGTGGTCTGTTGTGGTCTCACTCCATAATAACACTGTGGTCTGTTGTGGTCTCACTCCATAATAACACTGGTCTGTTGTGGTCTCACTCCATAATAACACTGTGGTCTGTTGTGGTCTCACTCCATAATAACACTGTGGTCTCACTCCATAATAACACTGTGGTCTGTTGTGGTCTCACTCCATAATAACACTGTGGTCTGTTGTGGTCTCACTCCATAATAACACTGGTCTGTTGTGGTCTCACACCGTAATAACACTGTGGTCTCACTCCATAATAACACTGTGGTCTGTTGTGGTCTCACTCCATAATAACACTGTGGTCTGTTGTGGTCTCACTCCATAATAACACTGTGGTCTGTTGTGGTCTCACTCCATAATAACACTGTGGTCTGTTGTGGTCTCACTCCATAATAACACTGTGGTCTGTTGTGGTCTCACTCCATAATAACACTGTGGTCTGTTGTGGTCTCACTCCATAATAACACTGTGGTCTGTTGTGGTCTCACTCCATAATAACACTGTGGTCTGTTGTGGTCTCACTCCATAATAACACTGGTCTGTTGTGGTCTCACTCCATAATAACACTGGTCTGTTGTGGTCTCACTCCATAATAACACTGGTCTGTTGTGGTCTCACTCCATAATAACACTGTGGTCTGTTGTGGTCATAATAACACTCCATAATAACACTGTGGTCTGTTGTGGTCTCACTCCATAATAACACTGTGGTCTGTTGTGGTCTCACTCCATAATAACACTGTGGTCTCACTCCATAATAACACTGGTCTGTTGTGGTCTCACACCATAATAACACTGTGGTCTGTTGTGGTCTCACTCCATAATAACACTGTGGTCTGTTGTGGTCTCACACCATAATAACACTGTGGTCTGTTGTGGTCTCACTCCATAATAACACTGTGGTCTGTTGTGGTCTCACTCCATAATAACACTGTGGTCTGTTGTGGTCTCACTCCATAATAACACTGGTCTGTTGTGGTCTCACTCCATAATAACACTGGTCTGTTGTGGTCTCACTCCATAATAACACTGGTCTGTTGTGGTCTCACTCCATAATAACACTGGTCTGTTGTGGTCTCACTCCATAATAACACTGGTCTGTTGTGGTCTCACTCCATAATAACACTGGTCTGTTGTGGTCTCACTCCATAATAACACTGTGGTCTGGTCTGTTGTGGTCTCACTCCATAATAACACTGGTCTGTTGTGGTCTCTCCATAATAACACTGTGGTCTCTGTAATAACACTGTGGTCTCACTCCATAATAACACTGTGGTCTGTTGTGGTCTCACTCCATAATAACACTGGTCTGTTGTGGTCTCACTCCATAATAACACTGGTCTGTTGTGGTCTCACTCCATAATAACACTGTGGTCTGTTGTGGTCTCACTCCATAATAACACTGTGGTCTGTTGTGGTCTCACTCCATAATAACACTGTGGTCTGTTGTGGTCTCACTCCATAATAACACTGGTCTGTTGTGGTCTCACTCCATAATAACACTGTGGTCTGTTGTGGTCTCACTCCATAATAACACTGTGGTCTGTTGTGGTCTCACTCCATAATAACACTGTGGTCTGTTGTGGTCTCACTCCATAATAACACTGGTCTGTTGTGGTCTCACTCCATAATAACACTGTGGTCTGTTGTGGTCTCACTCCATAATAACACTGGTCTGTTGTGGTCTCACTCCATAATAACACTGTGGTCTGTTGTGGTCTCACTGGTCTGTTGTGGTCACCATAATAACACTGGTCTGTTGTGGTCTCACTCCATAATAACACTGTTGTGGTCTGTCTGTGGTCTCACTCCATAATAACACTGTGGTCTGTTGTGGTCTCACTCCATAATAACACTGTGGTCTGTTGTGGTCTCACTCCATAATAACACTGGTCTGTTGTGGTCTGTGGTCTCACCATAATAACACTGTGGTCTCACTGGTCTGTTGTGGTCTCACTCCATAATAACACTGTGGTCTGTTGTGGTCTCACTCCATAATAACACTGTGGTCTGTTGTGGTCTCACTCCATAATAACACTGGTCTGTTGTGGTCTCACACCGTAATAACACTGTGGTCTCACTCCATAATAACACTGTGGTCTGTTGTGGTCTCACTCCATAATAACACTGTGGTCTGTTGTGGTCTCACTCCATAATAACACTGTGGTCTCACTCCATAATAACACTGGTCTGTTGTGGTCTCACTCCATAATAACACTGTGGTCTCACTCCATAATAACACTGGTCTGTTGTGGTCTCACTCCATAATAACACTGGTCTGTTGTGGTCTCACTCCATAATAACACTGTGGTCTGTTGTGGTCTCACTCCATGTTGTGGTCTCACTCCATAATAAACTGTGGTCTGTGGTCTGGTCTGTGGTCTCACTCCATAATAACACTGGTCTGTTGTGGTCTCACTCCATAATAACACTGTGGTCTGTTGTGGTCTGTTGTGGTCTCACTCCATAATAACACACTGGTCTGTTGTGGTAACACTGGTCTGTTGGTCTCACTCCATAATAACACTGGTCTGTTGTGGTCTCACTCCATAATAACACTGTGGTCTGTTGTGGTCTCACTCCATAATAACACTGTGGTCTGTTGTGGTCTCACTCCATAATAACACTGGTCTGTTGTGGTCTCACTCCATAATAACACTGTGGTCTGTTGTGGTCTCACTCCATAATAACACTGTGGTCTGTTGTGGTCTCACTCCATAATAACACTGTGGTCTGTTGTGGTCTCACTCCATAATAACACTGTGGTCTGTTGTGGTCTCACTCCATAATAACACTGTGGTCTGTTGTGGTCTCTCCATAATAACACTGTGGTCATAATAACACTGGTCTGTTGTGGTCTCACTCCATAATAACACTGGTCTGTTGTGGTCTCACTCCATAATAACACTGTGGTCTCACTCCATAATAACACTGGTCTGTTGTGGTCTCACTCCATAATAACTGGTCTCACTCCATAATAACACTGTGGTCTGTTGTGGTCTCACTCCATAATAACACTGGTCTGTTGTGGTCTCACTCCATAATAACACTGTGGTCTGTTGTGGTCTCACTCCATAATAACACTGTGGTCTGTGGTCTCACTCCATAATAACACTGTGGTCTGTTGTGGTCTCACTCCATAATAACACTGTGGTCTGTTGTGGTCTCACTCCATAATAACACTGTGGTCTGTTGTGGTCTCTCCATAATAACACTGTGGTCTCATAATAACACTGGTCTGTTGTGGTCTCACTCCATAATAACACTGGTCTGTTGTGGTCTCACTCCATAATAACACTGGTCTGTTGTGGTCTCACTCCATAATAACACTGGTCTGTTGTGGTCTCACTCCATAATAACACTGGTCTGTTGTGGTCTCACTCCATAATAACACTCACACCGTAATAACACTGTGGTCTCACTCCATAATAACACTGTGGTCTCACTCCATAATAACACTGTGGTCTGTTGTGGTCTCACTCCATAATAACACTGGTCTGTTGTGGTCTCACTCCATAATAACACTGGTCTGTTGTGGTCTCACTCCATAATAACACTGGTCTGTTGTGGTCTCACACCATAATAACACTGGTCTGTTGTGGTCTCACTCCATAATAACACTGTGGTCTGTTGTGGTCTCACTCCATAATAACACTGTGGTCTGTTGTGGTCTCACTCCATAATAACACTGGTCTGTTGTGGTCTCACTCCATAATAACACTGTGGTCTCACTCCATAATAACACTGGTCTGTTGTGGTCTCACTCCATAATAACACTGGTCTGGTCTGTCTGTGGTCTCACTCCATAATAACACTGTGGTCTGTTGTGGTCTCACTCCATAATAACACTGGTCTGTTGTGGTCTCACTGTGGTCTCACTCCATAATAACACTGGTCTGTTGTGGTCTCACACCATAATAACACTGGTCTGTTGTGGTCTCTCCATAATAACACTGGTCTGTTGTGGTCTCACCCATAATAACACTGGTCTGTTGTGGTCTCACACCATAATAACACTGGTCTGTTGTGGTCTCTCCATAATAACACTGGTCCATAATAACACTGGTCTGTTGTGGTCTCACTCCATAATAACACTGTGGTCTGTTGTGGTCTCACTCCATAATAACACTGTGGTCTCACTCCATAATAACACTGGTCTGTTGTGGTCTCACTCCATAATAACACTGGTCTGTTGTGGTCTCACTCCATAATAACACTGGTCTGTTGTGGTCTCACTCCATAATAACACTGGTCTGTTGTGGTCTCACTCCATAATAACACTGGTCTGTTGTGGTCTCACTCCATAATAACACTGGTCTGTTGTGGTCTCACTCCATAATAACACTGTGGTCTCACTCCATAATAACACTGGTCTGTTGTGGTCTCACTCCATAATAACACTGTGGTCTCACTCCATAATAACACTGTGGTCTCACACCATAATAACACTGGTCTGTTGTGGTCTCACTCCATAATAACACTGGTCTGTTGTGGTCTCACTCCATAATAACACTGTGGTCTGTTGTGGTCTCACTCCATAATAACACTGGTCTGTTGTGGTCTCACTCCATAATAACACTGTGGTCTAATAATAACACTGGTCTGTTGTGGTCTCACTCCATAATAACACTGGTCTGTTGTGGTCTCACTCCATAATAACACTGGTCTGGTCTCACTCCATAATAACTGGTCTGTGGTCTCACTCCATAATAACACTGGTCTGTTGTGGTCTCACTCCATAATAACACTGTGGTCTCACTCCATAATAACACTGGTCTGTTGTGGTCTCACTCCATAATAACACTGGTCTGTTGTGGTCTCACTCCATAATAACACTGGTCTGTTGTGGTCTCACTCCATAATAACACTGGTCTGTTGTGGTCTCACTCCATAATAACACTGTGGTCTCACTCCATAATAACACTGGTCTGTTGTGGTCTCACTCCATAATACTGGTCACTGTGGTCTCACTCCATAATAACACTGTGGTCTCACTCCATAATAACACTGGTCTGTTGTGGTCTTAATAACACTGGTCTGTTGTGGTCTCACTCCATAATAACACTGGTCTGTTGTGGTCTCACTCCATAATAACACTGGTCTGTTGTGGTCTCACACTGTAAGAACAACATTGATAAAAGCCAGTTAGCTGATAAATGCTTCCTCTACAGCTCATATCAGCGGCCAGGGGAGGGAAGTTGTGGTCTCACTCCATAATAACACTGGTCTGTTGTGGTCTCACTCCATAATAACACTGTGGTCTGTTGTGGTCTGACACCGTAATAACACTGTGGTCTCACTCCATAATAACACTGTGGTCTGTTGTGGTCTCACTCCATAATAACACTGTGGTCTCACTCCATAATAACACTGGTCTGTTGTGGTCTCACACCGTAACAACAACATTGATAAAAGCCAGTTAGCTGATAAATGCTTCCTCTACAGCTCATATCAGCGGCCAGGGGAGGGAAGTTGTGGTCTCACTCCATAATAACACTGGTCTGTTGTGGTCTCACACCGTAACAACAACATTGATAAAAGCCAGTTAGCTGATAAATGCTTCCTCTACAGCTCATATCAGCGGCCAGGGGAGGGAAGTTGTGGTCTCACTCCATAATAACACTGGTCTGTTGTGGTCTCACACCGTAACAACAACATTGATAAAAGCCAGTTAGCTGATAAATGCTTCCTCTACAGCTCATATCAGCGGCCAGTGGAGGGAAGTTGTGGTCTCACTCCATAATAACACTGGTCTGTTGTGGTCTCACACCGTAACAACAACATTGATAAAAGCCAGTTAGCTGATAAATGCTTCCTCTACAGCTCATATCAGCGGCCAGGGGAGGGAAGTTGTGGTCTCACTCCATAATAACACTGGTCTGTTGTGGTCTCACACCGTAACAACAACATTGATAAAAGCCAGTTAGCTGATAAATGCTTCCTCTACAGCTCATATCAGCGGCCAGGGGAGGAAGTTGTTTTTCTCTTGGTTCATCTGTGAACTTTTTACACCCGTTGATAAACAGACTGTGTTTTCTCCATATTTCTATCAGCCAGGAAGATGCTGCTATCAGGAAAAATGAGGAGGAGAGCTGAGTAATGAAGTGAGCTGTGATAGGAAACTACCTGATAACACTGTCATATAATACATTATATTAGGACTTAACATTCTGCAGGAGGAACACAGAGAGAAGAGAGAGGAGACTTTTCCTTTAGTTCATATGATATATATATATATATATGATCTCTCCTCTCCTCCACTGTGGTTCTACATGCTGCTTAGGAAGGTGGTATTCAGACTAGGTAGGTTAGTGGTATTCAGACTAGGTAGGTTAGGAAGGTGGTATTCAGACTAGGTAGGTAAGGAAGGTAGTATTCAGACTAGGTAGGTTAGGAAGGTGGTATTCAGACTAGGTAGGTTAGGAAGGTGGTATTCAGACTAGGTAGGTTAGGAAGGTAGTATTCAGACTAGGTAGGTTAGGAAGGTAGTATTCAGACTAGGTAGGTTAGGAAGGTGGTATTCAGACTAGGTAGGTTAGGAAGGTGGTATTCAGACTAGGTAGGTTAGGAAGGTAGTATTCAGACTAGGTAGGTTAGGAAGGTAGTATTCAGACTAGGTAGGTTAGGAAGGTGGTATTCAGACTAGGTAGGTTAGGAAGGTGGTATTCAGACTAGGTAGGTTAGGAAGGTGGTATTCAGACTAGGTAGGTTAGGAAGGTAGTATTCAGACTAGGTAGGTTAGGAAGGTGGTATTCAGACTAGGTAGGTTCAGACTAGGTAGGTTAGTGGTATTCAGACTAGGTAGGTTAGGAAGGTGGTATTCAGACTAGGTAGGTTAGGAAGGTAGTATTCAGACTAGGTAGGTTAGGAAGGTGGTATTCAGACTAGGTAGGTTAGGAAGGTGGTATTCAGACTAGGTAGGTTAGGAAGGTGGTATTCAGACTAGGTAGGTTAGGAAGGTAGTATTCAGACTAGGTAGGTTAGGAAGGTGGTATTCAGACTAGGTAGGTTAGGAAGGTGGTATTCAGACTAGGTAGGTTAGGAAGGTGGTATTCAGACTAGGTAGGTTAGGAAGGTGGTATTCAGACTAGGTAGGTTAGGAAGGTGGTATTCAGACTAGGTAGGTTAGGAAGGTGGTATTCAGACTAGGTAGGTAGTATTCAGACTAGGTAGGTTAGGAAGGTGGTATTCAGACTAGGTAGGTTAGGAAGGTAGTATTCAGACTAGGTAGGGTATTCAGACTAGGTAGGTTAGGAAGGTGGTATTCAGACTAGGTAGGTTAGGAAGGTGGTATTCAGACTAGGTAGGTTAGGAAGGTAGTATTCAGACTAGGTAGGTTAGGAAGGTAGTATTCAGACTAGGTAGGTAGTATTCAGACTAGGTAGGTAGTATTCAGACTAGGTAGGTAGTATTCAGACTAGGTAGGTAGTATTCAGACTAGGTAGGTAGTATTCAGACTAGGTAGTTAGTATTCAGACTAGGTAGGTTAGTGGTATTCAGACTAGGTAGGTTAGTGGTATTCAGACTAGGTAGGTTAGTGGTATTCAGACTAGGTAGGTTAGTGGTATTCAGACTAGGTAGGTTAGGAAGGTGGTATTCAGACTAGGTAGGTTAGGAAGGTAGTATTCAGACTAGGTAGGTTAGTGGTATTCAGACTAGGTAGGTTAGGAAGTTGGTATTCAGGTACTAGGTAGGTTCAGGAAGGTAGGTATTCAGTACTAGGTTAGGTTAGTGGTATTCAGACTAGGTAGGTTAGTGGTATTCAGACTAGGTAGGTTAGGAAGGTGGTATTCAGACTAGGTAGGTTAGGAAGGTAGTATTCAGACTAGGTAGGTTAGTGGTATTCAGACTAGGTAGGTTAGGAAGGTAGTATTCAGACTAGGTAGGTTAGGAAGGTGGTATTCAGACTAGGTAGGTTAGGAAGGTAGTATTCAGACTAGGTAGGTTAGGAAGGTGGTATTCAGACTAGGTAGGTTAGGAAGGTGGTATTCAGACTAGGTAGGTTAGGAAGGTGGTATTCAGACTAGGTAGGTTAGGAAGGTGGTATTCAGACTAGGTAGGTTAGGAAGGTGGTATTCAGACTAGGTAGGTTAGGAAGGTAGTATTCAGACTAGGTAGGTTAGTATTCAGACTAGGTAGGTAGGTTAGGAAGGTAGTATTCAGACTAGGTAGGTCAGACTAGGAAGGTGGTATTCAGACTAGGTAGGTTAGGAAGGTGGTAGTTCAGACTAGGTAGGTTAGGAAGGTGGTATTCAGACTAGGTAGGTTAGGAAGGTGGTATTCAGACTAGGTAGGTTAGGAAGGTGGTATTCAGACTAGGTAGGTTAGGAAGGTAGTATTCAGACTAGGTAGGTAGTGGTCTCAGACTAGGTAGGTTAGGAAGGTGGTATTCAGACTAGGTAGTATTCAGACTAGGTAGGTTAGTTGGTATTCAGACTAGGTAGGTTAGTCCAGGTATTCAGACTAGGTAGGTTGGGTATTCAGCTCTAGGTATTGGTTAGTATCAGACTACAGGTTAGTCCAGTTAGTATTCAGACTAGGTAGGCTAGGTAGTTAGTTTCAGACTAGGTAGGCTAGATAGTTAGTATTCAGGTTAGGTAGTTAGTATATTCAGACTAGGTAGGTTAGGTAGTTAGTATTCAGACTAGGTAGGCTAGGTAGTTAGTGATTCAGACTAGGTAGGCTAGCTCTAGTTAGTATTCAGACTAGGTAGGTTAGTGGTACAGACTAGGTAGGTTAGGTCTAGCTCTACCGTACCATGTATTCAGACTAGGTAGGTCTCCCTCTACCCCCAGTTGGTTTCAGACCAGGTAGGCTAGATAGTTAGTATTCAGTTCCTCCTCCCTCTAGGTAGGTTCCAGGACCATGTGTGGTTACAGACTAGGTAGGTTCCAGGACCAGGTAGTTAGTATTCAGACTAGGTCCAGGCTAGGAAGGTGGTATTCAGACAGGTAGGTTAGGAAGGTGGTAACATTCACAGTTGTCAAATCCAGCTCAAATGTGATTTTAACAGCCCTTCGTCCATCAGCTGTACCATGTGATTGGTTAACAGTTCCTCCTCCTCTACAGTCCAGGTCTCCAGCTCCAGTACCATGTGATTAGTTAAACTCCCTCTACAGTTGTCCAGGTCTCCAGCTCTAATACCATGTGATTGGTTAAAATACAGTTGTCCAGGTCTCCAGGATGTGAAAACGTTCCTCCTCCCTCTACAGTTGTCCAGGCCAAAACCTACCATGGAAGTTAAACCTACAGTTGTCCAGGAACCGGGCATGTGATTGTTCCTCCTCCCTCTACAGTGGCACGTTCCAGTCCCTCTCAGTTGTCCAGGTCTCCAGCTCTGGCCATGTGATTGGTTAACACGTTATACAGTTGTCCAGGTCTCCAGCATCTACCACCATGTGATTGTTAAACGTTCCTCCTCCTCACAGTTGTCCAGGTCTCCAGCTCTACCGTACCATGTGATTGGTTAACAGTTCCTGAAACTCTACAGTTGTCCAGGTCTCCAGCTCTACCGTACCATGTGATTGGTTGACAGTTCCTCCTCCCTCTACAGTTGTCCAGGTCTCCAGCTCTACCGTCCATGTGATTGGTTAACTAGGGCGTTCCTCCTCCCTCTACAGTTGTCCAGGTCTCCAGCTCTACCGTACCATGTGTGGGGTCTGCCAGTCCCTCTTCTGGCTGTAAATAGGTCTCCAGATACCTATTGGTTAACAGAACGTAATATAAAGATGTTCAATAATTTTCATAAATGACCAGCATGGTTGAATCCTAGTACAGGACCAGCCCAGCTCTAGACCCCATGACTGATTGGTTAACACGTTCCTCCTCCCTCTACAGTTGTCCAGCAGCATACACAGGGACCTCCCCCTCTCTTCCTCACTCTCACAGGGACCAGCCCCTCTCTTCCTCCTCTCACAGGGGACCAGCCCCTCTCTTCCTCCTCACTCCAGGGACCAGCCCTCTCTCACTTCAGCCCCCTCTCTTCCTCACTCCACTCTCACAGGGACCAGCCCAGCCCCTCTCTTCCTCCTCTCACAGGGACCAGCCCCTCTCTTCCTCCTCTCTCACAGGGACCAGCCCAGCCCCCTCTCTTCCTCACTCTCACAGGGACCAGCCCAGCCCCTCTCTTCCTCACTCTCACAGGGACCAGCCCCTCTCTTCCTCACTCTCACAGGGACCAGCCCCTCTCTTCCTCACTCTCACAGGGACCAGCCCCTCTCTTCCTCACTCTCACAGGGACCAGCCCCTCTCTTCCTCACTCTCATTGGGACCAGCCCAGCCCCCTCTCTTCCTCACTCTCACAGGGACCAGCCCAGCCCTCTTCTTCCTCTCTCACAGGGACCAGCCCAGCCCCCTCTCTTCCTCCCTCTCACAGGGACCAGCCCAGCCCCCTCTCTTCCTCACTCTCACAGGGACCAGCCCAGCCCCTCTCTTCCTCCCTCTCACAGGGACCAGCCCAGCCCCCTCTCTTCCTCACTCTCACAGGGACCAGCCCAGCCCCCTCTCTCCTCCTCTCCAGGACCCTGTCTCACAGGGACTAGCCCATAATATAATAATAATCAATATCTATAACAGGGACCATATAGCCCCCTCTAATACCTCTCACAGGGACCAGCTGTCTGACTGTCTCGCTGTCTGGCTGTCTGGCTGTCTGACTGTCTGGCTGTCTGGCTGTCTGGCTGTCTGACTGTCTGACTGTCTGACTGTCTGACTGTCTGACTGTCTGGCTGTCTGGCTGTCTCTTTGTCTGACTGTCTCTTTGTCTGACTGTCTGACTGTCTGACTGTCTGGCTGTCTGACTGTCTGGCTGTCTGGCTGTCTGGCTGTCTGACTGTCTGGCTGTCTGGCTGTCTGACTGTCTGACTGCAGTGACTGTCTGTCTGGGCGTCTGGGAGAAAACAGCCTCACTGGAGCCTAACCCCAATATGTTAACCAAAGACTTACTGCCAAAACAAAGTGATTGTCTTCAAACATGCAAATTATAATGTTTTGTTTTTTAACCAGGCAAGTCAGTTAATTAAGAACTAATTCTTATTTACAATGATGGTCTAGCAACAGTGAGTTAACTGGTCTAGGAACAGTGAGTTAACTGGTCTAGGAACAGTGAGTTAACTGGTCTAGGAACAGTGAGTTAACTGGTCTAGGAACAGTGGGTTAACTGGTCTAGGAACAGTGGGAGTTAGTGGGTTAACTGGTCTAGGAACAGTGGGTTAACTGGTCTAGGAACAGTGAGTTAACTGGTCTAGGAACAGTGAGTTAACTGCCTTGTTCAGGGGCAGGACGACAGATGTTTACCTTGTCAGCTCTGGGATTCAATCTAGCAACCTTTCGGTTACTCCAATGCCTAACCACTAGGCTACCTGCCTCCTCCTGCTGCTGGGTTTAAACTTTAAAGATGTTATTTTAAAAAAAAAACATAGTTAGCTCAATTCTTGGCTCCACAGGATCCTCCTGATCCTCAGAATAGTAATTTAACTGGGGTTTTTAGGAACCAGCCCAGCCCTCCTCCCTCTTCCTCCAGTATAGTTAGCCGGCTGCCCCCCCCTCTCCTCCTCCTCCATATTGTAGTTAGTTTTAGGCCCAGTGAGTTAACTCTCCTCCTCCTCCAGTGACCAGTTAGCCGGCTGTTTAGCCCCCTCTTCCTCCTCCTCCTCCTCCTCCTCCTCCTCCTCCTCCTCCTCCTCTCACTGGACCTCCTCCCCTAGCCCTCCTCCTCCTCCTCCAGTGTGGTTAGCTGGCGGCAGCCCCCCCTCTCCTCCTCCTCCATTGGTTAGCCGGCCTCCTCCTCTCTTCCTCCTCTCAAGCTCCTCCTCCTCCTCCATTGTAGTTAGGACCGGTGGCTCCCCCTCTCCTCCTCCTCCTAGCTGTCTGGCTGGCTCCTCCTCCTCCAGTGTAGTTAGCCAGCGGCTGTCCCCCCTCCTCCTCCAGTGTAGTTAGCCGTTGGCTCCCCTCCTCCTCCCTCCTCCTCCTCCAGTGTAGTTAGCTGTTCTAGCCCTCCTCCCTCCTCCTCCTCCAGTATAGTTAGCCGTTGGCTCCCCCCCTCCTCCTCCTCCTCCAGTGTAGTTAGCCATTGGCTCCCCCCTCCTCCTCCTCCCTCCTCCTCCTCCTCCTCCTCCAGTGTAGTTAGCCGGCGGCTCCCCCTCTCCTCCTCCTCCAGTGTAGTTAGCCGCTGGCTCCCCCTCCTCCTCCTCCTCCTCCTCCTCCAGTGTAGTTAGCCGGTTGGCTCCCCCTCTCCTCCTCCTCCTCCTCCTCCTCCTCCTCCTCCTCCTCCTCCTCCTCCTCCTCCAGTGTAGTTAGCCGTTGGCTCCCCCTCTCCTCCTCCTCCTCCTCCTCCATTGTAGTTAGCCGGCGGCTCCCCCTCTCCTCCTCCTCCATTGTAGTTAGCCGGTTGGCTCCCCTCTCCTCCTCCTCCTCCTCCTCCTCCTCTGGCTCCCTCCTCCTCCTCCTCCTCCTCCAGTGTAGTTAGCCGGCGGCTCCCCTCTCCTCCTCCTCCATCCTCCAGTTAGTTAGCCGTTGGCTCCCCCCCCTCCTCCTCCTCCTCCTCCTCCTCCTCCTCCTCCTCCTCCTCCAGTGTAGTTAGCCGGCTCCCCGGCTCCCCCTCCTCCTCCTCCTCCAGTGTAGTTAGCCGGCTCCTCCCCCCTCTCCTCCTCCTCCAGTGTAGTTAGCCAGCGGCTCCCCCTCTCCTCCTCCTCCAGTGTAGTTAGCCGGCGGCTCCCCTCTCTCCTCCTCCTCCTCCTCCAGTGTAGTTAGCCGTTGGCTCCTCCCCTCTCCTCCTCCTCCAGTGTAGTTAGCCGTTGGCTCCCCCTCCTCCTCCTCCTCCTCCAGTGTAGTTAGCCATTGGCCCCCCCCTCCTCCTCCTCCATTGTAGTTAGCCGTTGGCTCCCCGTCTCCTCCTCCTCCTCCATTATAGTTAGCCGGCGGCTCCCCTCTCCTCCTCCTCCTCCTCCTCCTCCTCCAGTGTAGTTAGGCTAGCCTCCTCCTCCTCCCCCCTGGCTCCTCCTCCTCCCTCCTCCTAGCCTCCTCCTCCTCCTCCTCCTCCTCCTCCTCCTCCAGTGTAGTTAGCCGTTGGCTCCCCCTCCTCCTCCTCCTCCTCCATTGTAGTTAGCCGGCGGCTCCCCCCTCCTCCTCCTCCTCCATTGTAGTTAGCCGTTGGCTCCCCCCCCCTCCTCCTCCTCCTCCATTGTAGTTAGCCGGCGGCTCCCCTTCTCCTCCTCCTCCATTATAGTTAGCCGGCGGCCCCCCCTCTCCTCCTCCTCCTCCTCCACCAGTGTAGTTAGCCGTTGGCTCCTCCTCCCCTCCTCCTCCACCCTCCTCCTCCTCTGATGTTCAGTGTAGTTAGCCGAATAATGGCTCACCCCTCTCCTCCTCCTCTTCTCCTCCTCCTCCAGTGTAGTTAAACATCGGCGGCTGACCCCTCTCCTCCTCTGATCCTCCTCCTCCTCCCTAACCCTCCTCCTCCTCCTCCTCCTCCTCCTCAAGAGATTCAGTCCTCCTGCCTCCTCCTCCTCCTCCTCCTCCTCCTCCAGTGTAGTTAGAATGATATGATGATCGTGGCTGATGATCTCCTCCTCCTCCTGATCTCCTCCTCCTCCTCCTCCTCCAGAATGTAGTTAGCCGGCGGCTCCCCCTCCTCCTCCTCCTCCTCCTCCTCCTCCAGAATGATAGTTAGCCGGCGGTCCCCCCCCTCTCCATTATAGAATCCCCCTCCTCCTCCTCCTCCTCCAGTGTAGTTAGCCGGATATGGCTCCCCTTCTTCTCTTCCTCCAGTGTAGTTAGCCGGATGCTCCCCTCTCCCCTCCTCCTCCTCCTCCTCCTCCTCCTCCCCTCCTCCTCCTCCTATCCTCCTCCTCCTCCTCCTCCTCCTCCTCCTCCAGTGAGTGATAGCCGGCGGCTATAGAATGATATCCTCCTCCTCCTAGAATGATAGTGTAGTTAGCCTATAGAATGATATGGCTCCCCTCCTCCTCCTCCTCCAGTGAAGTATGATGCTATATAGAATGATATGATGCTCTATATAGAATGATCCTCCTCCTCCTATAGAATGATCCTCCTCCTCCTCCTCCTCCAGTGTAGTGATAGATGATGGCTCTATCCTCCTCCTCCTCCTCCTCCTCCATTATAGTTAGATATGGCTATATAGAATGATACCCCCTCTCCTCCTCCTCCTCCTCCTCCTAGAATGTGTAGTTATGATCTCTATAGAATGATATGATGATCTCTATAGAATGATATGATGATCTCTATCCTCCTCCTCCTCCTCCATTAGAATGTATGAGCCTATAGAATGGCGGCTACCCTCTCCTAGAATCCTCCTCCTCCACCAGTATAGTTAGCCGTTGGCTCCCCAGGGCCTCCAGTTAATAATCATTACTGATGTTCAGTGAAGTGGCTGAGCAGAATAATGAACTCACCTGAGACAAACTAAATTAACCCCTTTCCTGTCTGTTATCCATTCTTCTGCTAACACCCCCTGCATCAGGGGACCTATTATAAACATCTATTAACCGTTAATAAACTGACGTTCCTCTCGCTATGCTAACATCTGATCAGAGACCAGACGATGCTGTTTTAGAATGATATGATGATCTATATAGAATGATATGATGATCTCTATAGAATGCTCCTTCTCAATAAATACAGACTACTCTATATAGAATGATAAGATCTACTCTATATAGAATGATTGATTCTCTATATAGAATGATATTGATCTCTATAGAATGATATGATGATCTCTATAGAATGATATGATGATCTTATAGAATGATATGATGATCTACTATAGAATGATATGATGATCTCTATAGAATGATATGATGATCTCTATAGAATGATATGATGATCTATATAGAATGATATGATATAGAATGATATGATGATCTATATAGAATGATATGATGATCTCTATAGAATGATATGATGATCTATATAGAATGATATGATGATCTATATAGAATGATATGATGATCTACTCTATATAGAATGATATGATGATCTCTATAGAATGATATGATGATCTCTATATAGAATGAATGATATAGAATGATGATGATCTCTATATAGAATGATATAGAATGATATGATGATCTATATAGAATGATATGATGATCTTCTCTATAGAATGATATGATGATCTATATAGAATGATATGATGATCTACTCTATATAGAATGATATGATGATCTATATAGAATGATATGATGATCTATAGAATGATATGATGATCTCTATAGAATGATATGATGATCTATATAGAATGATATGATGATCTCTATAGAATGATAATGATATAGAATGATATGATGATCTCTATAGAATGATATGATGATCTATATAGAATGATATGATGATCTCTATATAGAATGATATGATGATCTACTATAGAATGATATGATGATCTCTATAGAATGATATGATGATCTATATAGAATGATATGATGATCTCTATATAGAATGATATGATGATCTCTATAGAATGATATGATGATCTCTATAGAATGATATGATGATCTCTATAGAATGATATGATGATCTCTATAGAATGATATGATGATCTACTCTATATAGAATGATATGATGATCTGATCTCTATATAGAATGATATGATGATCTACTCTATATAGAATGATATTATGATCTATATAGAATGATATGATGATCTATCTATATAGAATGATATGATATGATGATCTATATAGAATGATATGAATGATGATGATCTATCTCTATATAGAATGATATGATGATCTCTATAGAATGATGATCTCTATAGAATGATATGATGATCTCTATAGAATGATATGATGATCTCTATAGAATGATATGATGATCTATATAGAATGATAGAATGATATGATATGATCTCTATAGAATGATATATGATGATCTATATAGAATGATATGATGATCTATATAGAATGATATGATGATCTCTATAGAATGATATGATGATCTCTATAGAATGATATGATGATCTCTATAGAATGATATGATGATCTCTATATAGAATGATATGATGATCTCTATAGAATGATATAATGATATAGAATGATATGATGATCTATATAGAATGATATGATGATCTCTATAGAATGATATGATGATCTCTATAGAATGATATGATGATCTCTATAGAATGATATGATGATCTCTATAGAATGATATGATGATCTACTATAGAATGATAGAATGATATAGAATGATGATGACTCTATATAGAATGATATGATGATCTCTATAGAATGATATGATGATCTCTATAGAATGATATGATGATCTACTCTATATAGAATGATATGATGATCTCTATAGAATGATATGATGATCTACTCTATATAGAATGATATGATGATCTACTCTATATAGAATGATATGATGATCTCTATAGAATGATATGATGATCTATATAGAATGATATGATGATCTATATAGAATGATATGATGATCTCTATAGAATGATATGATGATGATCTATAGAATGATATGATGATATAGAATGATATGATGATCTCTATAGAATGATATGATGATCTATCTATATAGATGATGATATGATGATCTACTCTATAGAATGATATGATGATCTATATAGAATGATAGATATGATATGATGATCTATATAGAATGATATGATGATCTCTATAGAATGATATGATGATCTGATATAGAGAATGATATGATGATCTATATAGAATGATATGATGATCTCTATAGAATGATATGATGATCTCTATATAGAATGATATGATGATCTCTCTATATAGAATGATATGATGATCTATATAGAATGATATGAATGATATGATCTCTATAGAATGATATGATGATCTATAGAATGATATATAGAATGATATGATGATCTACTCTATATAGAATGATATGATGATCTATATAGAATGATATGATGATCTCTATAGAATGATATAATGATCTCTATAGAATGATATGATGATCTATATAGAATGATATGATGATCTATATAGAATGATATGATGATCTCTATATAGAATGATATGATGATCTATATAGAATGATATGATGATCTATAGAATGAGAATGATATGATATGATGATCTCTATATAGAATGATATGATGATCTATATAGAATGATATGATGATCTCTATAGAATGATATGATGATCTCTATAGAATGATATAATGATATAGAATGATATGATGATCTATATAGAATGATATGATGATCTACTCTATATAGAATGATATGATGATCTACTCTATATAGAATGATATGATGATCTATATAGAATGATGATCTATCTATATAGAATGATATGATGATCTCTCTATATAGAATGATATGATGATCTATATAGAATGATATGATGATCTATATAGAATGATATGATGATCTCTAGAATGATATAGAATGATATGATGATCTCTATAGAATGATATGATGATCTATATAGAATGATATGAATGATATGATGATCTCTATATGAATGATAGAATGATGATCTCTATAGAATGATATGATGATCTATATAGAATGATATGATGATCTCTATAGAATGATATGATGATCTCTATATAGAATGATATGATGATCTATATAGAATGATATGATGATCTCTATAGAATGATATGATGATCTCTATAGAATGATATGATGATCTATATAGAATGATATGATGATCTATATAGAATGATATGATGATCTATATAGAATGATATGATGATCTATATAGAATGATATGATGATCTATATAGAATGATATGATGATCTACTCTATATAGAATGATATGATGATCTATATAGAATGATATGATGATCTACTCTATATAGAATGATATGATGATCTCTATAGAATGATATGATGATCTACTCTATATAGAATGATATGATGATCTACTCTATATAGAATGATATGATGATCTACTCTATATAGAATGATATGATGATCTACTCTATATAGAATGATATGATGATCTACTCTATATAGAATGATATGATGATCTACTCTATATAGAATGATATGATGATCTACTCTATATAGAATGATATGATGATCTACTCTATATAGAATGATATGATGATCTACTCTATATAGAATGATATGATCTACTCTATATAGAATGATATGATGATCTACTCTATATAGAATGATATGATGATCTATATAGAATGATATGATGATCTATATAGAATGATATGATGATCTACTCTATATAGAATGATATGATGATCTATATAGAATGATATGATGATCTATATAGAATGATATGATGATCTATATAGAATGATATGATGATCTATATAGAATGATATGATGATCTATATAGAATGATATGATGATCTATATAGAATGATATGATGATCTATATAGAATGATATGATGATCTATATAGAATGATATGATCTATATAGAATGATATGATGATCTATATAGAATGATATGATGATCTATATAGAATGATATGATGATCTCTATAGAATGATATGATGATCTATATAGAATGATATGATGATCTATATAGAATATATGAATGATATGATGATGATCTATATAGAATGATATGATGATCTATATAGAATGATATAGAATGATATGATCTATATAGAATGATATGATGATCTATATAGAATGATATGATCTATATAGAATGATATGATGATCTCTATAGAATGATATGATCTATATAGAATGATATGATGATCTCTATAGAATGATATGATCTATATAGAATGATGTGATGATCTGTATAGAATAATATGATGATCGATATTAAAACGTTAAATGTGATGTTTCTGTAGAAATATTTAATAAGGCTGACTGAACCTTCTAATGTTATCTGTGTTATGATCAGAAAGGATCAGAGATGAATTTCAGACTGATTAAATCCATAGTCATAACAGAGGGTCTCCATTACCGATGATTGAACTGAGATCTTTTAAGCCTGTTACACTGGCAGAGCTCATCACTTGTGAACAGATTACAGAGACATGAGGAGACTCTGCACAAAGGAAGTGAACTAGCTTGAGAGAGCAGAAATACCAACGCACTCCGGTACATATTAGATGTCATACATATGAATGTTTTAGGTACTTCTTTCTATTTAACCCGAACTTCTACCAGGTAAATTGACTCAGAACATTCTCTTAGTTACCGGGGAGAGGAAGTGGGATGAACGAACCAATTGGAAGCCGGGGATGATTAAGGTGGCCATGATGATATTGTTTGATTTGATTTGATTCATTAGGGTCCCCCATTAGCCGACGCCAATGGAGACAGTATGAGGGCCTGATTGGGAATTTAGCCAAGACACTACTCTTACAATGCGTGTCATGGTATCGTAGTGATCACAGAGAGTCAGGACACCCGTTTAACGTCCCATCTGAAAGACAGCACCCTACACAGGGCAATGTCCCCAATCACTGCTCTGATACATTTTTTTTTAGACCAGAGGACCAAGTGCCTCCTACTGGCCCTCCTACACCACTTCCAGCCGCATCTGGTCCTTTACCTTCCACCTTGTGGATTTACCTTTTTTGTCTTGGAGGATTTCCTTTGTTCTTGTAGGATTCCTTTTGAGGTTGTGGAGTTACATGTTTTCCTGAAGAACTTCACTTTTTACTTCATTAAATACACCGTCTCAAGTACTGCTGTGTCTGCCTCATCTTCTGGGTTCTGCCGTCTATTCGTGGCTCAGTTGGTTAAGTGACTGTTTCTCTACTCCGGAGACCTGGGTTCGCAACCGGGTCCTGACAGAAACACAAAGCCAAAAATGAATGAAGTGAATGTAACAATACACATACTAATATATACATATTTACAACTATACATACTAATATATACATATTTACAACTATACATACTAATATATACATATTTACAACTATACATACTAATATATACATATTTACAACTATACATACTAATATATACATATTTACAACTATACATACTAATATATACATATTTACAACTATACATACTAATATATACATATTTACAACTATACATACTAATATATACATATTTACAACTATAATATATACATATTTACAACTATACATACTAATATATACATATTTACAACTATACATACTAATATATACATATTTACAACTATACATACTAATATATACATATTTACAACTATACATACTAATATATACATATTTACAACTATACATACTAATATATACATATTTACAACTATACATACTAATATATACATATTTACAACTATACATACTAATATATACATATTTACAACTATACATACTAATATATACATATTTACAACTATACATACTAATATATACATATTTACAACTATACATACTAATATATACATATTTACAACTATACATACTAATATATACATATTTACAACTATACATACTAATATATACATATTTACAACTATACATACTAATATATACATATTTACAACTATACATACTAATATATACATATTTACAACTATACATACTAATATATACATATTTACAACTATACATACTAATATATACATATTTACAACTATACATACTAATATATACATATTTACAACTATACATACTAATATATACATATTTACAACTATACATACTAATATATACATATTTACAACTATACATACTAATATATACATATTTACAACTATACATACTAATATATACATATTTACAACTATACATACTAATATATACATATTTACAACTATACATACTAATATATACATATTTACAACTATACATACTAATATATACATATTTACAACTATACATACTAATATATACATATTTACAACTATACATACTAATATATACATATTTACAACTATACATACTAATATATACATATTTACAACTATACATACTAATATATACATATTTACAACTATACATACTAATATATACATATTTACAACTATACATACTAATATATACATATTTACAACTATACATACTAATATATACATATTTACAACTATACATACTAATATATACATATTTACAACTATACATACTAATATATACATATTTACAACTATACATACTAATATATACATATTTACAACTATACATACTAATATATACATATTTACAACTATACATACTAATATATACATATTTACAACTATACATACTAATATATACATATTTACAACTATACATACTAATATATACATATATACATATATACATATTTACAACTATACATACTAATATATACATATTTACAACTATACATACTAATATATACATATTTACAACTATACATACTAATATATACATATTTACAACTGTAACAATACACATACTAATATATACATATTTACAACTATACATACTAATATATACATATTTACAACTACACATACTAATATATACATATTTACAACTAATATATACATATTTACAACTATACATACTAATATATACATATTTACAACTATACATACTAATATATACATATTTACAACTGTAACAATACAAATACTAATATATACATATTTACAACTATACATACTAATATATACATATTTACAACTATAACAATACAAATACTAATATATACATATTTACAACTATACATACTAATATATACATATTTACAACTATACATACTAATATATACATATTTACAACTATACATACTAATATATACATATTTACAACTACACATACTAATATATACATATTTACAACTGTAACAATACACATACTAATATATACATATTTACAACTATACATACTAATATATACATATTTACAACTATACATACTAATATATACATATTTACAACTATACATACTAATATATACATATTTACAACTATACATACTAATATATACATATTTACAACTATACATACTAATATATACATATTTACAACTATACATACTAATATATACATATTTACAACTAACAATACACATACTAATATATACATATTTACAACTGTAACAATTTACAACTACACATACTAATATATACATATTTACAACTAACAATACACATACATACTAATATATACATATTTACAACTATAACAATACACATACTAATATATACATATTTACAACTATACATACTAATATATACATATTTACAACTATACATACTAATATATACATATTTACAACTATACATACTAATATATACATATTTACAACTATACATACTAATATATACATATTTACAACTATACATACTAATATATACATATTTACAACTGTAACAATACACATACTAATATATACATATTTACAACTATAACAATACACATACTAATATATACATATTTACAACTATACATACTAATATATACATATTTACAACTATAACAATACACATACTAATATATACATATTTACAACTATAACAATACACATACTAATATATACATATTTACAACTATAACAATACACATACTAATATATACATATTTACAACTGTAACAATACACATACTAATATATACATATTTACAACTATAACAATACACATACTAATATATACATATTTACAACTATACATACTAATATATACATATTTAATATATACATATTTACAACTGTAACAATACACATACTAATATATACATATTTACAACTGTAACAATACACATACTAATATATACATATTTACAACTGTAACAATACACATACTAATATATACATATTTACAACTGTATACACATACTAATATATACATACTAATATATACTAATATTTACAACTGTAACAATACACATACTAATATATACATATTTACAACTGTAACAATACACATACTAATATATACATATTTACAACTGTAACAATACACATACTAATATATACATATTTACAACTGTAACAAACACATACTAATATATACATATTTACAACTGTAACAATACACATACTAATATATACATATTTACAACTGTAACAATACAAATACTAATATATACATATTTACAACTGTAACAATACACATACTAATATATACATATTTACAACTGTAACAATACACATACTAATATATACATATTTACAACTGTAACAATACACATACTAATATATACATATTTACAACTGTAACAATACACATACTAATATATACATATTTACAACTGTAACAATTTACAACAATACACATACTAATATATACATATTTACAACTGTAACAATACACATACTAATATATACATATTTACAACTGTAACAATACACATACTAATATATACATATTTACAACTGTAACAATACACATACTAATATATACATATTTACAACTGTAACAATACACATACTAATATATACATATTTACAACTGTAACAATACACATACTAATATATACATATTTACAACTACACATACTAATATATACATATTTACAACTGTATACAATACAAATACTAATATATACATATTTACAACTGTAACAATACACATACTAATATATACATATTTACAACTGTAACAATACACATACTAATATATACATATTTACAACTGTAACAATACACATACTAATATATACATATTTACAACTGTAACAATACACATACTAATATATACATATTTACAACTGTAACAATACACATACTAATATATACATATTTACAACTGTAACAATACACATACTAATATATACATATTTACAACTGTAACAATACACATACTAATATATACATATTTACAACTGTAACAATACAAATACTAATATATACATATTTACATACTAATATATACATATTTACAACTGTAACAATACACATACTAATATATACATATTTACAACTGTAACAATACACATACTAATATATACATATTTACAACTGTAACAATACACATACTAATATATACATATTTACAACTGTAACAATACACATACTAATATATACATATTTACAACTGTAACAATACAAATACATACTAATATATACATATTTACAACTGTAACAATACACATACTAATATATACATATTTACAACTGTAACAAAACACATACTAATATATACATATTTACAACTGTAACAATACACATACTAATATTTACATTTACAACTGTAACAATACACATACTAATATATACATATTTACAACTGTAACTAAATACACATACTAATATATACATATTTACAACTGTAACAATACACATACTAATATATACATATTTACAACTGTAACAATACACATACTAATATATACATATTTACAACTGTAACAACTGTACACATACTAATATATACATATTTACAACTGTAACAAACACATACTAATATATAACAATACACATACTAATATATACATATTTACAACTGTAACAATAACACTAATACTAATATATACATATTTACAACTGTAACAATACACATACTAATATATACATATTTACAACTGTAACAATACACATACTAATATATACATATTTACAACTGTAACAATACACATACTAATATATACATATTTACAACTGTAACAATACACATACTAATATATACATATTTACAACTATACATACTAATATATACATATTTACAACTGTAACAATACACATACTAATATATACATATTTACAACTATACATACTAATATATACATATTTACAACTGTAACAATACACATACTAATATATACATATTTACAACTGTAACAATACACATACTAATATATACATATTTACAACTGTAACAATACACATACTAATATATACATATTTACAACTGTAACAATACACATACTAATATATACATATTTACAACTGTAACAAAACACATACTAATATATACATATTTACAACTGTAACAATACACATACTAATATATACATATTTACAACTGTAACAATACACATACTAATATATACATATTTACAACTGTAAACAATACAATACACATACTAATATATACATATTTACAACTGTAACAATACACATACTAATATATACATATTTACAACTGTAACAAATACACATACTAATATATACATATTTACAACTATAATACTAATATATACATATTTACAACTAATATATACATATTTACAACTGTAACAAAACACATACTAATATATACATATTTACAACTGTAACAATACACATACTAATATATATATTTACAACTTTACAACTAATATATACATATTTAATACACATACTAATATATACATATTTACAACTGTAACAATACACATACTAATATATACATATTTACAACTGTAACAATACACATACTATATATATATACATATTTACAACTGTAACAATACACATACTAATATATACATATTTACAACTGTAACAATACACATACTAATATATACATATTTACAACTGTAACAATACACATACTAATATATACATATTTACATATTTACAACTGTAACAATACACATACTAATATATACATATTTACAACTGTAACAATACACATACTAATATATACATATTTACAACTGTAACAATACACATACTAATATATACATATTTACAACTGTAACAATACACATACTAATATATACATATTTACAACTGTAACAATACACATACTAATATATACATATTTACAACTGTAACAATACACATACTAATATATACATATTTACAACTGTAACAAAACACATACTAATATATACATATTTACAACTGTAACAATACACATACTAATATATACATATTTACAACTGTAACAATACACAACTAACTAATATATATACATATTTACAACTACTAATATACATATACACATACTAATATATACATATTTACAACTGTAACAATACACATACTAATATATACATATTTACAACTGTAACAATACACATACTAATATATACATATTTACAACTATACATACTAATATATACATATTTACAACTGTAACAATACACATACTAATATATACATATTTACAACTGTAACAATACACATACTAATATATACATATTTACAACTGTAACAATACACATACTAATATATACATATTTACAACTGTAACAATACACATACTAATATATACATATTTACAACTGTAACAATACACATACTAATATATACATATTTACAACTGTAACAATACACATACTAATATATACATATTTACAACTGTAACAATACACATACTAATATATACATATTTACAACTGTAACAATACACATACTAATATATACATATTTACAACTGTAACAATACACATACTAATATATACATATTTACAACTGTAACAATACACATACTAATATATACATATTTACAACTGTAACAATACACATACTAATATATACATATTTACAACTGTAACAATACACATACTAATATATACATATTTACAACTGTAACAATACACATACTAATATATACATATTTTTACAACTGTATTTACAATACACATACTAATATATACATATTTACAATATACTAATATTTACATATTTACAACTGTACATACTAATATATACATATTTACTAATACACATACTAATATTTACATATTTACAACTGTAACAATACACATACTAATATATACATATTTACAACTGTAACAATACACATACTAATATATACATATTTACAACTGTAACAATACACATACTAATATATACATATTTACAACTGTAACAAACACATACTAATATATACATATTTTTACATACTAATGTTACATATTTACAACTGTAACAATACACATACTAATATATACATATTTACAACTGTAACAATACACATACTAATATATACATATTTTTACAACTAATATATACATATTTACAACACATACTAATATATACATATTTACAACTGTAACAAAACACATACTAATATATACATATTTTTACAACTATAACAATTTACAACACATACTAATATATACATATTTACAACTGTAACAATACACATACTAATATATACATATTTACAACTGTATACACATACTAATATATACATTTACAACTGTAACAATACACATACTAATATATACATATTTACAACTGTAACAATACACATACTAATATATTTACATATTTACTAATATATACAATACACATACTAATATATACATATTTACAACTGTAACAATACACATATAATAATATATACATATTTACAACTGTAACAATACACATACTAATATATACATATTTACAACTGTAACAATACACATACTAATATATACATATTTACAACTGTAACAATTTACACATACTAATATATACATATTTACAACTGTAACAATACACATACTAATATATACATATTTACAACTGTAACAATACACATACTAATATATACATATTTACAACTGTAACAATACACATACTAATATATACATATTTACAACTGTAACAATACACATACTAATATATACATATTTACAACTGTAACAATACACATACTAATATATACATATTTACAACTGTAACAATACACATACTAATATATACATATTTACAACTGTAACAATACACATACTAATATATACATATTTACAACTGTAACAATACACAATACTAATATATACATATTTACAACTGTAACAATACACATACTAATATATACATATTTACAACTGTAACAATACACATACTAATATATACATATTTACAACTGTAACAATACACATACTAATATATACATATTTACAACTGTAACAATACACATACTAATATATACATATTTACAACTGTAACAAACACATACTAATATATAATTTACACAATACTAATATATACATATTTACAACTGTAACAATACACATACTAATATATACATATTTACAACTGTAACAATACACATACTAATATATACATATTTACAACTGTAACAATACACATACTAATATATACATATTTACAACTGTAACAATACACATACTAATATATACATATTTACAACTGTAACAATACACATACATATTTACAATATATACAATATATATTTACAACTGTAACAATACACATACTAATATATACATATTTACAACTGTAACAATACACATACTAATATATACATATTTACAACTGTAACAATACACATACTAATATATACATATTTACAACTGTAACAATACACATACTAATATATACATATTTACAACTGTAACAATACACATACTAATATATACATATTTACAACTGTAACAATACACATACTAATATATACATATTTACAACTGTAACAATACACATACTAATATATACATATTTACAACTGTAACAATACACATACTAATATATACATATTTACAACTGTAACAATACACATACTAATATATACATATTTACAACTACACATACTAATATATACATATTTACAACTGTAACAATACACATACTAATATATACATATTTACAACTGTAACAATACACATACTAATATATACATATTTACAACTGTACACATACTAAATATACATATTTACAACTGTAACAATACATACTATATATACATATTTACAACTGTAACAATACACATACTAATATATACATATTTACAACTGTAACAAAACACATACTAATATATACATATTTACAACTGTAACAAAACACATACTAATATATACATATTTACAACTGTAACAATACACATACTAATATATACATATTTACAACTGTAACAATACATACTAATATATACATATTTACAACTGTAACAATACACATACTATATACATATTTACAACTGTAACAATACACATACTAATATATACATATTTACAACTGTAACAACTGTACACATACTAATATATACATATTTACAACTGTAACATACTAATATATACATATTTACAACTGTAACAAAACACATACTAATATATACATTTATTTACATACTATACATATTTACAATACACATACTAATATATACATTTATTTACAACATATTTGTAACAATACACATACTAATATATACATATTTACAACTGTAACAATACACATACTAATATATACATATTTTTACAACTGTAACATATTTACAATACACATACTAATATATACATATTTACAACTGTAACAATACACATACTAATATATACATATTTACAACTGTAACAATACACATACTAATATATACATATTTACAACTGTAACAATAACACATACTAATATATACATATTTACAACTGTAACAATACACATACTAATATATACATATTTACAACTGTAACAATACACATACTAATATATACATATTTACAACTGTAACAATACACATACTAATATATACATATTTACAACTGTAACAATACACATACTAATATATACATATTTACAACTGTAACAATACACATACTAATATATACATATTTACAACTGTAACAATACACATACTAATATATACATATTTACAACTGTAACAAAACACATACTAATATATACATATTTACAACTGTAACAATACACATACTAATATATACATATTTACAACTGTAACAATACACATACTAATATATACATATTTACAACTGTAACAATACACATACTAATATATACATATTTACAACTGTAACAATACACATACTAATATATACATATTTACAACTGTAACAATACACATACTAATATATACATATTTACAACTGTAACAAAACACATACTAATATATACATATTTTTACAACTGTATTTACAACTGTAACAAAACACATACTAATATATACATATTTACAACTGTAACAATTTACACATACTAATATATACATATTTACAACTGTAACAATACACATACTAATATATACATATTTACAACTGTAACAATACACATACTAATATATACATATTTACAACTGTAACAAAACACATACTAATATATACATATTTACAACTGTAACAAAACACATACTAATATATACATATTTACAACTGTAACAATACACATACTAATATATACATATTTACAACTGTAACAAAACACATACTAATATATACATATTTTACACATACTAATATATACATATTTAACATACTATTTACAACTGTAACAATACACATACTAATATATACATATTTACAACTATACATATTTACAACTGTACACATACTAATATATACATATTTACAACTGTAACAATACACATACTAATATATACATATTTACAACTGTAACAATACACATACTAATATATACATATTTACAACTGTAACAATACACATACTAATATATACATATTTACAACTATACATACTAATATATACATATTTACAACTGTAACAATACACATACTAATATATACATATTTACAACTGTAACAATACACATACTAATATATACATATTTACAACTATACATACTAATATATACATATTTACAACTGTAACAATACACATACTAATATATACATATTTACAACTGTAACAATACACATACTAATATATACATATTTACAACTGTAACAATACACATACTAATATATACATATTTACAACTGTAACAATACACATACTAATATATACATATTTACAACTTTTTATATATATATATATATATATTTTTTTTCACCTTTATTTAACCAGGTAGGCTAGTTGAGAACAAGTTCTCATTTGCAACTGCGACCTGGCCAAAATAAAGCATAGCAGTGTGAACAGACAACACAGAGTTACACATGGAGTAAACAAGTAGAGACAGAGGTACCTCTGACCAGATAACAGCTCCAGTCTCAGTAGAGACAGAACAGAGACAGAGGTACCTCTGACCAGATAACAGCTCCAGTCTCAGTAGAGACAGAACAGAGACAGAGGTACCTCTGACCAGATAACAGCTCCAGTCTCAGTAGAGACAGAACAGAGACAGAGGTACCTCTGACCAGATAACAGCTCCAGTCTCAGTAGAGACAGAACAGAGACAGAGGTACCTCTGACCAGATAACAGCTCCAGTCTCAGTAGAGACAGAACAGAGACAGAGGTACCTCTGACCAGATAACAGCTCCAGTCTCAGTAGAGACAGAACAGAGACAGAGGTACCTCTGACCAGATAACAGCTCCAGTCTCAGTAGAGACAGAGGTACCCCTGACCAGATAACAGCTCCAGTCTCAGCAGAGACAGAAGTACATCCTCTTTATTCAGGGTGACTTGAGGCAAAAATAAATACTAACTTAAAATTATTTCATTTCAACGGCAATTCCTGGTAAATTCTGTTGAAAACAACCCCCGAGGAAGCTGTTTTTAAACGGAGGAGTGGTTTGGAGTGGAGAGCCACTCTCAGTAGTGAATAATACCTTATTACACTAAACCCTACACCCTCTGTGTAATGACGTCATAAAACAGTCATCTGTTTAGAATGACCATCTGAATGATCTGTGTGTATTAATGTTTAACCCTCAGCTCCTCTAACCTCCTTTAATTAGACACTAATACCCCATCATCATCGCCCTGGAAGAAACTAGCCGTGACCAAACCAATGGACCCCAGCTATGCTGCTAATTCCTGACGCAATTAGCTTTTCATGTTGAGAGATTTAGCTGATTATCTGCACAATTTCACACCGTTTTTATGCAGTTCTGCCGTTACAGAACGTCTTGTTCATTCTGCCTTTACAGAACATCTGGTTCATTCTGGGTTCACAGAACATCTGGTTCATTCTGCCTTTACAGAACATCTGGTTCATTCTGCCAGAACATCTGGTTCATTCTGCCGTTACAGAACATCTGGTTCATTCTGCCTTTACAGAACATCTGGTTCATTCTGCCAGAACATCTGGTTCATTCTGCCTTTACAGAACATCTGGTTCATTCTGCCAGAACATCTGGTTCATTCTGCCTTTACAGAACATCTGGTTCATTCTGCCAGAACATCTGGTTCATTCTGCCTTTACAGAACATCTTGTTCATTCTGCCGTTACAGAATCTGGTTCAGAACATCTGGTTCATTCTGCCTTTACAGAACATCTGGTTCATTCTGCCATTCTTATTCTGCCAGAACATCTGGTTCATTCTGCCAGAACATCTGGTTCATTCTGCCAGAACATCTGGTTCATTCTGCCTGGTTCACAGAACATCTGGTTCATTCTGCCGTTACAGAACATCTGGTTCATTCTGCCGTTACAGAACATCTGGTTCATTCTGCCGTTACAGAACATCTGGTTCATTCTGCCCAGAACATCTGGTTCATTCTGCCTTTACAGAACATCTGGTTCATTCTGCCTTTACAGAACATCTGGTTCATTCTGAACATCTGGTTCATTCTGCCGTTACAGAACATCTGGTTCATTCTGCCAGAACATCTGGTTCATTCTGCATCTGGTTATTCAGAACATCTGGTTCATTCTGCCGTTACAGAACATCTGGTTCATTCTGCCTTTACAGAACATCTGGTTCATTCTGCCTTTACAGAACATCTGGTTCATTCTGCCAGAACATCTGGTTCATTCTGCCTTTACAGAACATCTGGTTCATTCTGCCATCTGGTTCACAGAACATCTGGTTCATTCTGCCTTTACAGAACATCTGGTTCATTCTGCCTTTACAGAACATCTGGTTCATTCTGCCTTTACAGAACATCTGGTTCATTCTGCCTTTACAGAACATCTGGTTCATTCTGCCTTTACAGAACATCTGGTTCATTCTGACTTTACAGAACATCTGGTTCATTCTGCCAGAACATCTGGTTCATTCTGCCTTTACAGAACGTCTGGTTCATTCTGCCTTTACAGAACATCTGGTTCATTCTGCCTTTACAGAACATCTGGTTCATTCTGCTTTACAGAACATCTGGTTCATTCTGCTTTACAGAATATCTGGTTACAGAACATCTGGTTCATTCTGCCTTTACAGAACATCTGGTTCATTCTGCCTTTACAGAACATCTGGTTCATTCTGCCAGAACATCTGGTTCATTCTGCCTTTACAGAACATCTGGTTCATTCTGCCAGAACATCTGGTTCATTCTGCCTTTACAGAACATCTGGTTCATTCTGCCGTTACAGAACATCTGGTTCATTCTGCCAGAACATCTGGTTCATTCTGCCAGAACATCTGGTTCATTCTGCCTTTACAGAACATCTGGTTCATTCTGCCTTTACAGAACATCTGGTTCATTCTGCCTTTACAGAACATCTGGTTCATTCTGCTTTACAGAACATCTGGTTCATTCTGCCTTTACAGAACATCTGGTTCATTCTGCCAGAACATCTGGTTCATTCTGCCTTTACAGAACATCTGGTTCATTCTGCCGTTACAGAACATCTGGTTCATTCTGCCTTTACAGAACATCTGGTTCATTCTGCCTGGTTCATTCTGCCAGAACATCTGGTTCATTCTGCCTTTACAGAACATCTGGTTCATTCTGCCTTTACAGAACATCTGGTTCATTCTGCCAGAACATCTGGTTCATTCTGCCTTTACAGAACATCTGGTTCATTCTGCCTTTACAGAACATCTGGTTCATTCTGCCAGAACAGAATCTGGTTCATTCTGCCTTTACAGAACATCTGGTTCATTCTGCCTTTACAGAACATCTGGTTCATTCTGCCTTTACAGAACATCTGGTTCATTCTGCCTACAGAACATCTGGTTCATTTACAGAACATCTGGTTCATTCTGCCTTTACAGAACATCTGGTTCATTCTGCCTTTACAGAACATCTGGTTCATTCTGCCAGAACATCTGGTTCATTCTGCCAGAACATCTGGTTCAAATCACTTTTCATAGCAGAGGCTGAAAAGCCCACAAGAGGACATTCTTCATATTGTTGCCATGTGCCATTGTGTCAATGCAATGCCATATTACTGGGCTGTAACCTTATGGTGAATCTGGTCGTTTCTGACAGAGGAAATGTCCACACTACCAGAGACTCAGAGTTAACAATAACACCACCACAGAGATAAGATCAATGCAATGCCATATTACTGGGCTGTAACCTTATGGTGAATCTGGTCGTTTCTAACAGAGGAAATGTCCACACTACCAGAGACTCAGAGTCAACAATAACACCACCACAGAGATAAGATCAATGCAATGCCATATTACTGGGCTGTAACCTTATAGAAATCTCAACAGGTCTTGTTCCTTTACAGAACGTTTACAGAACATCTGGATTCTGGCATGAACATCTGGTGAATCACTTTTCTAACAGAGAAACTCAGAGTTCAATCAATAATCACCACCACAGAAATAAGATCAATGCAATGCCATATTACTGGGCTGTAACCTCATGGTGAATCTGGTCGTTTCTGACAGAGTTGAAATGTCCACACTACCAGAGACTCAGAGTCAACAATAACACCACCACAGGATAAGATCAATGCAATCCTTACAGTGTTGTCAATCACTAAAGCCTCAGAGAAATACCAGAAGGGTCTCATTAGATGTTACATCAGGACAACAGTTCATTGAGAACACTGGTACCTGGGTTCAATCAGAAATCACCTTGACCAGAGCATGAAGTCTATATTAGATGTTAAATCAGGACAACAGAAATGAGAACAGTGTTGTCCTGGTACTAACTCAGACCAGAGGGAGTCTATATTAGATGTTACATCAGGACAACAGACATGAGAACAGTGTTGTCCTGGTGCTAACTCAGACCAGAGGGAGTCTATATTAGATGTTACATCAGGACAACAGACATGAGAACACAGTGTTGTCCTGGTGAAACTCAGACCAGAGGGAGTCTATATTAGATGTTACATCAGGACAACAGACATGAGAACAGTGTTGTCCTGGTGCTAACTCAGACCAGAGGGAGTCTATATTAGATGTTACATCAGGACAACAGACATGAGAACAGTGTTGTCCTGGTGCTAACTCAGACCAGAGGAGTCTATATTAGATGTTACATCAGGACAACAGACATGAGAACAGTGTTGTCCTGGTGCTAACTCAGACCAGAGGAGTCTATATTAGATGTTACATCAGGACAACAGACATGAACAGTAACAGTGTTGTCCTGGTGCTAACTCAGACCAGAGGAGTCTATATTAGATGTTACATCAGGACAACAGACATGAGAACAGTGTTGTCCTGGTGCTAACTCAGACCAGAGGAAGTCTATATTAGATGTTACATCAGGACAACAGACATGAGAACAGTAACAGTGTTGTCCTGGTGCTAACTCAGACCAGAGGGAGTCTATATTAGATGTTACATCAGGACAACAGACATGAGAACAGTGTTGTCCTGGTGCTAACTCAGACCAGAGGAGTCTATATTAGATGTTACATCAGGACAACAGACATGAGAACAGTGTTGTCCTGGTGCTAACTCAGACCAGAGGGAGTCTATATTAGATGTTACATCAGGACAACAGACATGAGAACAGTGTTGTCCTGGTGCTAACTCAGACCAGAGGGAGTCTATATTAGATGTTACATCAGGACAACAGACCAGAGGGAGTCTATATTAGATGTTACATCAGGACAACAGACATGAGAACAGTGTTGTCCTGGTGCTAACTCAGACCAGAGGGAGTCTATATTAGATGTTACATCAGGACAACAGACCAGAGGGAGTCTATATTAGATGTTACATCAGGACAACAGACATGAGAACAGTAACAGTGTTGTCCTGGTGCTAACTCAGACCAGAGGGAGTCTATATTAGATGTTACATCAGGACAACAGACATGAGAACAGTGTTGTCCTGGTGCTAACTCAGACCAGAGGGAGTCTATATTAGATGTTACATCAGGACAACAGACATGAGAGAACAGTGTTGTCCTGGTGCTAACTCAGACCAGAGGGAGTCTATATTAGATGTTACATCAGGACAACAGACATGAGAACAGTGTTGTCCTGGTGCTAACTCAGACCAGAGGAGTCTATATTAGATGTTACATCAGGACAACAGACATGAGAACAGTGTTGTCCTGGTGCTAACTCAGACCAGAGGGAGTCTATATTAGATGTTACATCAGGACAACAGACATGAGAACAGTGTTGTCCTGGTGCTAACTCAGACCAGAGGGAGTCTATATTAGATGTTACATCAGGACAACAGACATGAGAACAGTGTTGTCCTGGTGCTAACTCAGACCAGAGGGAGTCTATATTAGATGTTACATCAGGACAACAGACATGAGAACAGTGTTGTCCTGGTGCTAACTCAGACCAGAGGGAGTCTATATTAGATGTTACATCAGGACAACAGACATGAGAACAGTGTTGTCCTGGTGCTAACTCAGACCAGAGGGAGTCTATATTAGATGTTACATCAGGACAACAGACATGAATACAATAAGTCAACAGTGTTGTCCTGGTGCTAACTCAGACCAGAGGGAGTCTATATTAGATGTTAAACATCAGGACAACAGACATGAGAACAGTGATTTGTAGTTGTCCTGGTGCTAACTCAGACCAGGTGAGTCTATATTAGATGTTAATCAGACAACAGACATGAGAGATGAGGTCTGAACTGCTCCAACACATCCCAGACCAGAAGACAGTCTATTTAGATGTTACATCAGCTCCAACATCCATGAAGAACAGTGTTGTCCTGGTCTAACTCAGACCAGAAGGAGTCTATTTAGGTTACATCAGGACAACAGACAGTTCTTCTCTGAGAACAGTGTTGTCCTGGTGCTACTCATCCCAGAGGAAGACTGAGAACAGCCTTTCCTGATGAAGGTTCTGAACTGCTCCAACACATCCCAGCCCTGGAAGACAGCCTTTCCTGATGAAGGTTCTGCTCCAACACATCCCTGGAAGACAGCCTTTCCTGATGAAGGTTCTGCTCTAACACATCCCAGCCCTGGAAGACAGCCTTTCCTGATGAAGGTTCTGCTCCAACACATCCCAGCCCTGGAAGACAGCCTTTCCTGATGAAGGTTCTGAACTGCTCTAACACATCCCACCCCTGGAAGACAGCCTTTCCTGATGAAGGTTCTGCTCCAACACATCCCAGCCCTGGAAGACAGCCTTTCCTGATGAAGGTTCTGCTCCAACACATCCCAGCCCTGGAAGACAGCCTTTCCTGATGAAGGTTCTGCTCCAACACATCCCAGCCCTGGAAGACAGCCTTTCCTGATGAAGGTTCTGAACTGCTCCAACACATCCCAGCCCTGGAAGACAGCCTTTCCTGATGAAGGTTCTGCTCCAACACATCCCAGCCCTGGAAGACAGCCTTTCCTGATGAAGGTTCTGCTCCAACACATCCCAGCCCTGGAAGACAGCCTTTCCTGATGAAGGTTCTGCTCCAACACATCCCAGCCCTGGAAGACAGCCTTTCCTGATGAAGGTTCTGCTCCATCACATCCCAGCCCTGGAAGACAGCCTTTCCTGATGAAGGTTCTGAACTGCTCTAACACATCCCAGCCCTGGAAGACAGCCTTTCCTGATGAAGGTTCTGCTCCAACACATCCCAGCCCTGGAAGACAGTTCTGATGAAGGTTCTGCTCCATCACATCCCAGCCCTGGAAGACAGCCTTTCCTGATGAAGGTTCTGAACTGCTCCAACACATCCCAGCCCTGGAAGACAGCCTTTCCTGATGAAGGTTCTGCTCCAACACATCCCAGCCCTGGAAGACAGCCTTTCCTGATGAAGGTTCTGAACTGCTCCATCACCTCCCAGCCCTGGAAGACAGCCTTTCCTGATGAAGGTTCTGAACTGCTCCATCACATCCCAGCCCTGGAAGACAGCCTTTCCTGATGAAGGTTCTGAACTGCTCCATCACATCCCAGCCCTGGAAGACAGCCTTTCCTGATGAAGGTTCTGAACTGCTCCATCACATCCCAGCCCTGGAAGACAGCCTTTCCTGATGAAGGTTCTGCTCTAACACATCCCAGCCCTGGAAGACAGCCTTTCCTGCCAACACAATTACAACCACACTTTTAACTACTGACGCTGCTTTAGATGGCTAATCTTATCAAATCCACACCAGGCTCATCAAACTATCATATTTATTAATCAAGTAAGAACAAAGTTAATGGTTAAATCTGAAGAAGAAGAAAGAAAATGATTACTGAAAGTAATCAGCTCTATATTTACATTATTAAACAAGAGTGAGGGGTGTTTTATTCTTGGTGATTTGATTTGCTGGACTGGATCATATGAACATATTTCAGAATCATCATTTAAATATATTTCAGACTCAAAATATGATCTTATTTCAGAATCATCATTTAAATATATTTCAGACTCAAAATATGATCTTATATCAGAATCATCATTTAAATATCTTTCACTATCATCAAATGAATATATTTTAGCATCGTCAAATGAATATATTTTAGCATCATCAAATGAATATATTTTAGCATCATCAAATGAATTTATTTTAGCATCATCAAATGAATTTATTTTAGCATCGTCAAATGAATATATTTTAGCATCATCAAATGAATATATTCTAGCATCATCAAATGAATATATTTTAGCATCATCAAATGAATATATTTTAGCATCATCAAATGAATATATTTTAGCATCATCAAATGAATATATTTTAGCATCATCAAATGAATATATTTTAGCATCGTCAAATGAATATATTTTAGCATCATCAAATGAATATATTTTAGCATCAAATGAATATATTTTAGCATCATCAAATGAATATATTTTAGCATCATCAAATGAATATATTTTAGCATCGTCAAATGAATATATTTTAGCATCATCAAATGAATATATTTTAGCATCATCATATGAATATATTTTAGCTTCCCACCGCGGTAAGAGGGATATCATTCCCAAACGATGTTCTTTAAAACAGATGATTTTCACAGTAGCTGCTGCATATGTACTGCATATGCTATATTTGCTGTAATAATTTCTATATAAATGCTATGGCTATCACAGATAGTGTATACACACACACACACACGATCACCCTTCTGAAAATGTATTTCAACATGCGTTGGCCTAAAGTGTCCCCATCCTCTCCTGAAAGTGTTTTTCAGCAGCATAAGAGGCCGTATTCAAATGAAGAGGGAAGACCTTTCACATAGTGTACATGAGACCATAGTGGAGAGCTTAGCATAACTTCCACTGATTTACAATGCTAATTCTGGCAGTCCAATTCAGTGTGTGGCTCCAGACTATGGAGACACCCAGCAATTCTTTACGCTCTGAAACGTTCTGCTTATCAGCCAGACGCAACGATCAACTTCTCACATCCCCCAATTCCTCACAGACTTCAAGGGGAGGATCATCAACACTGAAATGCAGGCAGATGTTTCCTACTCATGTCAATACGTATATCTAAATCCTTAAATGAAACATGTTAATTGCTGTTAAGGCTTAGTATCAAACTGGGACCCCGTTGCCTCCCCTTCCCCTGTCCTAATAACATGTCACCAAGTATTGTTGAAGTCATTAAATGGTGTCTTTCAAACAGAGGAACAATGAGCCCTGTGTCTCCCTGCCTTCCTTCTGAGAGTAATAACCCCTAAGAACCATAACAGAGGATTTATTACACCAACAATCGTTTGTGAACCAAGGAGATCATTCTATTAAAACCTGTCTGTCTATGGAGGGGAGAATTAATCTAGTTTCCCTCCTGTCTGTCTGTCTGTCTATGGAGGGGAGAATTAATCTAGTTTCCCTCCTGTCTGTCTGTCTGTCTGTCTGTCTGTCTGTCTGTCTGTCTGTCTGTCTGTCTGTCTGTCTGTCTGTCTGTCTGTCTGTCTGTCTGTCTGTCTGTCTGTCTGTCTGTCTGTCTGTCTGTCTGTCTGTCTGTCTGTCTGTCTGTCTGTCTGTCTGTCTGTCTGTCTGTCTGTCTGTCTGTCTGTCTGTCTGTGGAGGGGAGAATTCATCTAGTTTCCCTCCTGTCTGTCTGTCTGTCTATGGAGGGGAGAATTCATGTAGTATAGTGCAGCATAGTGTAGTGTAGTGTAATGTAATATAGTGTCGTATAGTGTGGTGTAGTGTAATGTAGTGTAATGTAGTATAGTGCAGTATAGTGTGGTATAGTGCTGCATCGTGTGGTGTGGTGTGATGCAGTATAGTGTAGGCGGTGTAGTATAGTGTAGTGTAATGCAGTATAGTATAGTATAGTGTAGTGTAATATCGTATAGTGCAGTATGGTGTAGTGTAGTGTAACGTAGTATAGTGCAGTATAGTATAGTGTGGTGTAATGCAGTATAGTGCAGTATAGTATAGTGCAGTGTAATGTAGTATAGTGCAGTATAGTGTGGTGTAGTGTAATGTAGTATAGTGCAGTACAGTGTGGTGTAGTGTAATGTAGTATAGTGCAGTATAGTATAGTGCAGTGTAATGTAGTATAGTGCAGTATAGTGTGGTGTAGTGTAACATAGTATAGTGCAGTTTAGTATAGTGTAGTGTAATGCAGTATAGTGTGGTGTAGTATAGTGTAGTGTAATGCAGTACAGTATGGTGTAGTGTAATGTAGTATAGTGTGGTGTAGTGTAACGTAGTATAGTGCAGTATAGTGTGGTGAAGTGTAATGCAGTATAGTGTAGGAGGTGTAGTATAGTGTAGTGTAATGTAGTATAGTGCAGTATAGTGTGGTGTAGTGTAACTTAGTATAGTGCAGTATAGTGTGGTGTAGTGTAATGTAGTATAGTGCAGTATAGTGTGGTGTAGTGTAATGCAGTATAGTGTAGGCGGTGTAGTATAGTGTAGTGTAATGTAGTATAGTGCAGTATAGTGTGGTGTAGTGTAATGTAGCATAGTGCAGTATAGTGTGGTATAGTGCAACGTAGTATAGTGCAGTATAGTGTGGTGTAGTGTAATGTAGTATCGTGTAGTATAGTGTGGTGTAGTGTAACGTAGTATAGTGCAGTATAGTGTGGTGTCGTGTAATGCAGTATAGTGTAGTATATTGTGGTGTAGTGTAATGTAGTATAGTGCAGTATAGTGTGGTGTAGTGTAACGTAGTATAGTGAAGTATAGTATAGTGTAGTGTAATGCAGTATAGTGCAGTATAGTGTGGTGTAGTGTAATGCAGTATAGTGCAGTATAATGTGGTGTAGTGTAACGTAGTATAGTGCAGTATAGTGTGGTGTAGTGTAATGCAGTATAGTGCAGTATAGTGCGGTGTAGTGTAATGTAGTATAGTGCAGTATAGTGTGGTATAGTGTAATGCAGCATAGTGTAGGCGGTGTAGTATAGTGTAGTCTAATGCAGTATAGTGTGGTATAGTGTGGTGTAGTGTAATGCAGTATAGTGCAGTATAGTGTGGTGTAGTATAGTGTAGTGTAATGCAGTACCGTATGGTGTAGTGTAATGTAGTATCGTGTAGTATAGTGTGGTGTAGTGTAACGTAGTATAGTGCAGTATAGTGTGGTGTAGTGTAATGCAGTATAGTGCAGTATAGTGTGGTGTGGTGTAACATAGTATAGTGCAGTATAGTGTGGTATAGTGTAATGCAGCATAGTGCAGTATAGTGTGGTGTAGTGTAGTATAGTGTAGTGTAACGTAGTATAGTGCAGTATAGTGTGTTGTAGTGTAATGTAGTATAGTACAGTATAGTGTGGTATAGTGTAATGCAGCATAGTGTAGGCAGTGTAGTATAGTGTAATGTAATGCAGTATAGTGCAGTATAGTGTGGTGTAATGTAGTATAGTGCAGTATAGTGTGGTATAGTGTAGCGTAGTATAGTGCAGTATAGTGTGGTGTAGTGTAATGTAGTATAGTGCACTATAGTGTGGTGTAGTGTGATGCTGTATAGTGCAGTATAGTGTGGTGTAGTGTAATGTAGTATAGTGTAGGCGGTGTAGTATAGTGTAGTGTAATGTAGTATAGTGCAGTATAGTGTGGTGTAGTGTGATGTAGTATAGTGTAGTATCGTGTGGTGTAGTGTAATGTAGTATAGTGCAGTATAGTGTGGTGTAGTGTAATGCAGTATAGTGTAATGCAGTATAGTGTGGTGTAGTATAGTGTAGTGTAATGCAGTATAGTGTGGTGTAGTGTGGTGTAGTGTAATGTAGTATAGTGTTGGCGGTGTAGTATAGTGTAGTATAGTGTGGTGTAGTGTAATGCAGTATAGTGTAATGCAGTATAGTGTGGTGTAGTGTAATGCAGTATAGTGTAATGCAGTATAGTGTGGTGTAGTATAGTGTAGTGTAATGCAGTATAGTGCAGTATAGTGTGATGTAGTGTAATGTAGTATAGTGTAGTATAGTGTGGTGTAGTGTAATAGAGTATAGTGTGGTGTAGTGTAATGTAGTATAGTGTAGTATATTGTGGTGTAGTGTAGTGTAATGCAGTATAGTATGGTGTAGTGTAGTGTAGTATAGTGCAGTGTAGTGTGGTGTAGTGTAACGTAGTATAGTGCAGTATAGTGTGGTGAAGTGTAACGTAGTAAACTGCAGTATAGTGTGGTGAAGTGTAACGTAGTATAGTGTAGGCGGTGTAGTATAGTGTAGTGTAATGTAGTATAGTGCAGTATAGTGTGGTGTAGTGTAGTGTAGTATAGTGTAGGCGGTGTAGTATAGTGTAGTGTAATGTAGTATAGTGTAGTATAGTGTGGTGTAGTGTAACGTAGTATAGTGCAGTATAGTGTGGTGAAGTGTAGTGTAGTATAGTGTAGGCGGTGTAGTATAGTGTAGTGTAATGTAGTATAGTGCAGTATAGTGTGGTGTAGTGTAATGTAGTATAGTGTAGTATTGTGTGGTGTAGTGTAACATAGTATAGTGCAGTATAGTGTGGTGTAGTGTAATGTAGTATAGTGTAGTGTAACATAGTATAGTGCAGTATAGTGTGGTGTAGTGTAGTATAGTGTAGTGTAACGTAGTATAGTGCAGTATAGTGTGGTGTAGTGTAATGTAGTATAGTGCAGTATAGTGTGGTGTAGTGTAATGTAGTATAGTGCCGTATAGTGTGGTGTAGTGTAATGTAGTATAGTGCAGTATAGTGTGGTGTAGTGTAATGTAGTATAGTGCCGTATAGTGTGGTATAGTGTAGTGTACTGTAGTGTAACGTAGTATAGTGCAGTATAGTGTGGTGTAGTGTAGTATAGTGTAGTGTAACGTAGTATAGTGCAGTATAGTGTGGTGTAGTGTAATGTAGTATAGTGCAGTATAGTGTGGTGTAGTGTAATGTAGTATAGTGCCGTATAGTGTGGTGTAGTGTAATGTAGTATAGTGCCGTATAGTGTGGTGTAGTGTGTAGTATAGTAGTATAGTGTGGTATAGTGTGGTATAGTGTAGTGTACTGTAGTGTAACGTAGTATAGTGCAGTATAGTGTGGTGTAGTGTAGTATAGTGTAGTGTAACGTAGTATAGTGCAGTATAGTGTGGTGTAGTGTAATGTAGTATAGTGCAGTATAGTGTGGTGTAGTGTAATGTAGTATAGTGCCGTATAGTGTGGTGTAGTGTAATGTAGTATAGTGCCGTATAGTGTGGTGTAGTGTAATGTAGTATAGTGCCGTATAGTGTGGTGTACTGTAATGTAGTATAGTGCCGTATAGTGTGGTGTAGTGTAATGTAGTATAGTGCCGTATAGTGTGGTGTAGTGTAATGTAGTATAGTGCCGTATAGTGTGGTGTAGTGTAATGTAGTATAGTGCCGTATAGTGTGGTGTAGTGTAATGTAGTATAGTGCCGTATAGTGTGGTGTAGTGTAATGTAGTATAGTGCCGTATAGTGTGGTGTAGTGTAATGTAGTATAGTGCAGTATAGTGTGGTGTAGTGTAATGTAGTATAGTGCCGTATAGTGTGGTGTAGTGTAATGTAGTATAGTGCCGTATAGTGTGGTGTAGTGTAATGTAGTATAGTGCAGTATAGTGTGGTGTAGTGTAATGTAGTATAGTGCAGTATAGTGTGGTGTAGTGTATAGTGTAGTATAGTGTAGTGTAATGTAGTATAGTGCAGTATAGTGTGGTGTAGTGTAATGTAGTATAGTGCAGTATAGTGTGGTGTAGTGTAATGTAGTATAGTGCAGTATAGTGTGGTGTAGTGTAATGTAGTATAGTGCAGTATAGTGTGGTGTAGTGTAATGTAGTATAGTGCAGTATAGTGTGGTGTAGTGTAATGTAGTATAGTGCAGTATAGTGTGGTGTAGTGTAATGTAGTATAGTGCAGTATAGTGTGGTGTAGTGTAATGTAGTATAGTGCCGTATAGTGTGGTGTAGTGTAATGTAGTATAGTGCCGTATAGTGTGGTGTAGTGTAATGTAGTATAGTGCAGTATAGTGTGGTGTAGTGTAATGTAGTATAGTGCAGTATAGTGTGGTGTATAGTAGTGTGTATAGTGTAATGTAGTATAGTGCCGTATAGTGTGGTGTAGTGTAATGTAGTATAGTGCCGTATAGTGTGGTATAGTGTAATGTAGTATAGTGTGTAGTGTAATGTAGTAGTAGTGTGGTGTAGTGTAATGTAGTATAGTGCAGTATAGTGTGGTGTAGTGTAATGTAGTATAGTGCAGTATAGTGTGGTGTAGTGTAATGTAGTATAGTGCAGTATAGTGTGGTGTAGTGTAATGTAGTATAGTGCAGTATAGTGTGGTGTAGTGTAATGTAGTATAGTGCAGTATAGTGTGGTGTAGTGTAATGTAGTATAGTGCAGTATAGTGTGGTGTAGTGTAATGTAGTATAGTGCAGTATAGTATAGTGTGGTATAGTGTAATGTAGTATAGTGCAGTATAGTGTGGTGTAGTGTAATGTAGTATAGTGCAGTATAGTGTGGTGTAGTGTAATGTAGTATAGTGCAGTATAGTGTGGTGTAGTGTAATGTAGTATAGTGCAGTATAGTGTGGTATAGTGTAATGTAGTATAGTGCAGTATAGTATAGTGTGGTATAGTGTAATGTAGTATAGTGCAGTATAGTGTGGTGTAGTGTAATGTAGTATAGTGCAGTATAGTGTGGTGTAGTGTAATGTAGTATAGTGCAGTATAGTGTGGTGTAGTGTAATGTAGTATAGTGCAGTATAGTGTGGTGTAGTGTAATGTAGTATAGTGCAGTATAGTAGTGTGGTGTAGTGTAATGTAGTATAGTGCAGTATAGTGTATAGTGTGGTGTAGTGTAATGTAGTATAGTGCAGTATAGTGTGGTGTAGTGTAATGTAGTATAGTGCAGTATAGTGTGGTGTAGTGTAATGTAGTATAGTGCAGTATAGTGTGGTGTAGTGTAATGTAGTATAGTGCAGTATAGTGTGGTGTAGTGTAATGTAGTATAGTGCAGTATAGTGTGGTGTAGTGTAATGTAGTATAGTGCAGTATAGTGTGGTGTAGTGTAATGTAGTATAGTGCAGTATAGTGTGGTGTAGTGTAATGTAGTATAGTGCAGTATAGTGTGGTGTAGTGTAATGTAGTATAGTGCAGTATAGTGTGGTGTAGTGTAATGTAGTATAGTGCAGTATAGTGTGGTGTAGTGTAATGTAGTATAGTGTGGTGTAGTGTAATGTAGTATAGTGTGGTGTAGTGTAGTATAGTGCAGTATAGTGTGGTGTAGTGTAATGTAGTATAGTGTGGTGTAGTGTAATGTAGTATAGTGCAGTATAGTGTGGTGTAGTGTAATGTAGTATAGTGCAGTATAGTGTGGTGTAGTGTAATGTAGTATAGTGCAGTATAGTGTGGTGTAGTGTAATGTAGTATAGTGTGGTATAGTGTAATGTAGTATAGTGTGGTGTAGTGTAGTATACTGCAGTATAGTGTGGTGTAGTGTAATGTAGTATAGTGTGGTGTAGTGTAATGTAGTATAGTGTGGTGTAGTGTAGTATAGTGCAGTATAGTGTGGTGTAGTGTAATGTAGTATAGTGCAGTATAGTGTGGTGTAGTGTAATGTAGTATAGTGCAGTATAGTGTGGTGTAGTGTAATGTAGTATAGTGCAGTATAGTGTGGTGTAGTGTAATGTAGTATAGTGCAGTATAGTGTGGTGTAGTGTAATGTAGTATAGTGCAGTATAGTGTGGTGTAGTGTAATGTAGTATAGTGCAGTATAGTGTGGTGTAGTGTAATGTAGTATAGTGCCGTATAGTGTGGTGTAGTGTAATGTAGTATAGTGCAGTATAGTGTGGTGTAGTGTAATGTAGTATAGTGCCAGTATAGTGTGGTGTAGTGTAGTGTAGTATAGTGCAGTATAGTGTGGTGTAGTGTAATGTAGTATAGTGTAGTATAGTATAGTGTGGTGTAGTGTAATGTAGTATAGTGCAGTATAGTGTGGTGTAGTGTATAGTGTGGTGTAGTGTAATGTAGTATAGTGCAGTATAGTGTGGTGTAGTGTAATGTAGTATAGTGCAGTATAGTGTGGTGTAGTGTAATGTAGTATAGTGCAGTATAGTGTGGTGTAGTGTAATGTAGTATAGTGCAGTATAGTGTGGTGTAGTGTAATGTAGTATAGTGCAGTATAGTGTGGTGTAGTGTAATGTAGTATAGTGCAGTATAGTGTGGTGTAGTGTAATGTAGTATAGGTGTGCAGTATAGTGTGGTGTAGTGTAGTATGTAGTATAGTGTGGTGTAGTGTAGTATGTAGTATAGTGTGGTATAGTGCAGTATAGTGTAGTATAGTGTATAGTGCCAGTATAGTGTGGTGTAGTGTAATGTAGTATAGTGTGGTGTAGTGTAATGTAGTATAGTGTGGTGTAGTGTAGTATAGTGCAGTATAGTGTAGTGTAGTGTAATGTAGTATAGTGCAGTATAGTGTGGTGTAGTGTAATGTAGTATAGTGCAGTATAGTGTGGTGTAGTGTAATGTAGTATAGTGTGGTGTAGTGTAATGTAGTATAGTGTGGTGTAGTGTAGTATAGTGCAGTATAGTGTGGTGTAGTGTAATGTAGTATAGTGTGGTGTAGTGTAATGTAGTATAGTGTGGTGTAGTGTAGTATAGTGCAGTATAGTGTGGTGTAGTGTAATGTAGTATAGTGTGGTATGATGTTGTTCAATGCAGTATAGCGCATATTCTGTTTTAGTGGTGTCCATATTCTATAGGTGTGAGCGTCTGTTTTAGTGGTGTCCATATTCTATAGGTGTGAGCATCTGTTTTAGTGGTGTCCATATTCTATAGGTGTGAGCGTCTGTTTTAGTGGTGTCCATATTCTATAGGTGTGAGCGTCTGTTTTAGTGGTGTCCATATTCTAGTGGTGTCCATATTCTATAGGTGTGAGCGTCTGTTTTAGTGGTGTCCATATTCTATAGGTGTGAGCGTCTGTTTTAGTGGTGTCCATATTCTATAGGTGTGAGCATCTGTTTTAGTGGTGTCCATATTCTATAGGTGTGAGCATCTGTTTTAGTGGTGTCCATATTCTATAGGTGTGAGCATCTGTTTTAGTGGTGTCCATATTCTATAGGTGTGAGCGTCTGTTTTAGTGGTGTCCATATTCTATAGGTGTGAGCGTCTGTTTTAGTGGTGTCCATATTCTATAGGTGTGAGCGTCTGTTTTAGTGGTGTCCATATTCTATAGGTGTGAGCGTCTGTTTTAGTGGTGTCCATATTCTATAGGTGTGAGCGTCTGTTTTAGTGGTGTCCATATTCTATAGGTGTGAGCATCTGTTTTAGTGGTGTCCATATTCTATAGGTGTGAGCATCTGTTTTAGTGGTGTCCATATTCTATAGGTGTGAGCGTCTGTTTTAGTGGTGTCCATATTCTATAGGTGTGAGCGTCTGTTTTAGTGGTGTCCATATTCTATAGGTGTGAGCATCTGTTTTAGTGGTGTCCATATTCTATAGGTGTGAGCGTCTGTTTTAGTGGTGTCCATATTCTATAGGTGTGAGCGTCTGTTTTAGTGGTGTCCATATTCTATAGGTGTGAGCGTCTGTTTTAGTGGTGTCCATATTCTATAGGTGTGAGCATCTGTTTTAGTGGTGTCCATATTCTATAGGTGTGAGCGTCTGTTTTAGTGGTGTCCATATTCTATAGGTGTGAGCGTCTGTTTTAGTGGTGTCCATATTCTATAGGTGTGAGCATCTGTTTTAGTGGTGTCCATATTCTATAGGTGTGAGCGTCTGTTTTAGTGGTGTCCATATTCTATAGGTGTGAGCGTCTGTTTTAGTGGTGTCCATATTCTATAGGTGTGAGCGTCTGTTTTAGTGGTGTCCATATTCTATAGGTGTGAGCATCTGTTTTAGTGGTGTCCATATTCTATAGGTGTGAGCATCTGTTTTAGTGGTGTCCATATTCTATAGGTGTGAGCGTCTGTTTTAGTGGTGTCCATATTCTATAGGTGTGAGCGTCTGTTTTAGTGGTGTCCATATTCTATAGGTGTGAGCATCTGTTTTAGTGGTGTCCATATTCTATAGGTGTGAGCGTCTGTTTTAGTGGTGTCCATATTCTATAGGTGTGAGCGTCTGTTTTAGTGGTGTCCATATTCTATAGGTGTGAGCGTCTGTTTTAGTGGTGTCCATATTCTATAGGTGTGAGCGTCTGTTTTAGTGGTGTCCATATTCTATAGGTGTGAGCATCTGTTTTAGTGGTGTCCATATTCTATAGGTGTGAGCGTCTGTTTTAGTGGTGTCCATATTCTATAGGTGTGAGCGTCTGTTTTAGTGGTGTCCATATTCTATAGGTGTGAGCGTCTGTTTTAGTGGTGTCCATATTCTATAGGTGTGAGCGTCTGTTTTAGTGGTGTCCATATTCTATAGGTGTGAGCGTCTGTTTTAGTGGTGTCCATATTCTATAGGTGTGAGCGTCTGTTTTAGTGGTGTCCATATTCTATAGGTGTGAGCGTCTGTTTTAGTGGTGTCCATATTCTATAGGTGTGAGCGTCTGTTTTAGTGGTGTCCATATTCTATAGGTGTGAGCGTCTGTTTTAGTGGTGTCCATATTCTATAGGTGTGAGCGTCTGTTTTAGTGGTGTCCATATTCTATAGGTGTGAGCGTCTGTTTTAGTGGTGTCCATATTCTATAGGTGTGAGCATCTGTTTTAGTGGTGTCCATATTCTATAGGTGTGAGCGTCTGTTTTAGTGGTGTCCATATTCTATAGGTGTGAGCGTCTGTTTTAGTGGTGTCCATATTCTATAGGTGTGAGCATCTGTTTTAGTGGTGTCCATATTCTATAGGTGTGAGCATCTGTTTTAGTGGTGTCCATATTCTATAGGTGTGTGCGTCTGTTTTAGTGGTGTCCATATTCTATAGGTGTGAGCGTCTGTTTTAGTGGTGTCCATATTCTATAGGTGTGAGCGTCTGTTTTAGTGGTGTCCATATTCTATAGGTGTGAGCGTCTGTTTTAGTGGTGTCCATATTCTATAGGTGTGAGCGTCTGTTTTAGTGGTGTCCATATTCTATAGGTGTGAGCGTCTGTTTTAGTGGTGTCCATATTCTATAGGTGTGAGCGTCTGTTTTAGTGGTGTCCATATTCTATAGGTGTGAGCGTCTGTTTTAGTGGTGTCCATATTCTATAGGTGTGAGCGTCTGTTTTAGTGGTGTCCATATTCTATAGGTGTGAGCGTCTGTTTTAGTGGTGTCCATATTCTATAGGTGTGAGCGTCTGTTTTAGTGGTGTCCATATTCTATAGGTGTGAGCGTCTGTTTTAGTGGTGTCCATATTCTATAGGTGTGAGCGTCTGTTTTAGTGGTGTCCATATTCTATAGGTGTGAGCGTCTGTTTTAGTGGTGTCCATATTCTAGTGGTGTGTGAGCATCTGTTTTAGTGGTGTCCATATTCTATAGGTGTGAGCGTCTGTTTTAGTGGTGTCCATATTCTATAGGTGTGAGCGTCTGTTTTAGTGGTGTCCATATTCTATAGGTGTGAGCGTCTGTTTTAGTGGTGTCCATATTCTATAGGTGTGAGCGTCTGTTTTAGTGGTGTCCATATTCTATAGGTGTGAGCGTCTGTTTTAGTGGTGTCCATATTCTATAGGTGTGAGCGTCTGTTTTAGTGGTGTCCATATTCTATAGGTGTGAGCGTCTGTTTTAGTGGTGTCCATATTCTATAGGTGTGAGCGTCTGTTTTAGTGGTGTCCATATTCTATAGGTGTGAGCGTCTGTTTTAGTGGTGTCCATATTCTATAGGTGTGAGCGTCTGTTTTAGTGGTGTCCATATTCTATAGTATAGTGAAGCAGGAATATTTTCTATACAGACAGGGAGAGAGGAGAAGAGTGAAGCAGGAATATTTTCTATACAGACAGGGAGAGAGGAGAAGAGTGAAGCAGGAGTATTTTCTATACAGACAGGGAGAGAGGAGAAGAGTGAAGCAGGAATATTTTCTATACAGACAGGGAGAGAGGAGAAGAGTGAAGCAGGAATATTTTCTATACAGACAGGGAGAGAGGAGAAGAGTGAAGCAGGAATATTTTCTATACAGACAGGGAGAGAGGAGAAGAGTGAAGCAGGAATATTTTCTATACAGACAGGGAGAGAGGAGAAGAGTGAAGCAGGAATATTTTCTAATCAATGTTTTCAGCTGTGAGATTACACATGTCCAGTTGTAAAATATGACTCGGAACCCTTTCTCAGAGCGATCGTTTTCAACCAGATCCTGTCACCAGGCCTGCTGGACTATCCTGTTAGACCTCTTCTGTTCTCCAAAACATTCGTTTTGCAAATTCCAATGTGCTGGAATACAATGAGTGAAGAGGGTTCTCTATTCTGTGTTTAGAGGTAGCGAGGAAATCATCTGGTCAAGGTAGTGTGGAGCCAGGAAATAATAAGATCAGACTTTGTTGCCTACCAAACTTTAGACAAAAGCTATTGCTTGGCTTTCAATACCCAGGACGTTGGAAGAAAGCACTTGACAAAGCAGCATGCCTTGACTGATACATAATGTATGGCTTCTAGCATCTATCCTTTGAAACACATCACGCCCACAGATAACCACGTTTATGTCTACCCAGGCTGCCAGCTAGGTCGGCCAGACTCCTGGGGTTGTGTAGGGGATGGACCCAGGCTGCCAGCAAGGTCGGCCAGACTCCTGGGGTTGTGTAAGGGATGGAAGAAATATTCACAACTTTGAAGACTTAGTGAAATGTCTAAAGCTATGCGTTTTTGCGTGATATTTGTACACATTTTAAAGTGGTCTTTGTTCACAAATGACAAGCAAGTAAAGAGTTAGAACTGTTCTCATTGGGCATCTGATAGAAACGGCTTGTTGTCTCTATCTAACAAGAAATCAGAAGGACAGCAGGAGGACAGCAGGAAGACAGCAGAAGAACATCTGGAAGACAGCAGGAGGACAGTGGAAGGACAGCAGAAGAACAGCTGGAGGACATCAGGAGGACAGCAGGAGGACAGCAGGAGGACAGTGGAAGGACAGCTGGAGGACAGTGGAAGGACAGCTGGAGGACAGCAGGAGGACAGTGGAAGAACATCTGGAGGGCAGCAGGAGGACAGCAGGAGAACATCTGGAGGACAGCAGGAGGACAGCAGGAGGAAACAGAAGGACAGAAGGACAGAAGGAGGACATAAGGAGGACAGCAGGAGGACAACAGAAGGACAGCTGGAGGACAGCAGGAGGACAGCAGGAGGACAGTGGAAGGACAGCAGGAGGACAACAGAAGGACAGCTGGGGGACAGCAGGAGGACACCAGAAGGACAGCTGGAGGACAGCAGGAGGACAACAGAAGGACAGCAGGAGGACTGTGGAAGAACATCTGGAGGACAACAGGAGGACAGTGGAAGGACAGCAGGAGGACTGTATGAGGACAACAGAAGGACAGCTGGAGGACAGCAGAAAGACAACAGAAGGACAGCTGGAGGACAGTAGGAGGACAACAGAAGGACAGCTGGAGGACAGCAGGAGGACAACAGAAGGACAGCTGGAGGACAGCAGGAGGACAACAGAAGGACAGCTGGAGGACAGCAGGAGGACAACAGAAGGACAGCAGGAGGACAGCAGAAGGACTGCAGGAGGACAGCAGGAGGACAGTAGAAGGACAGCAGGAGGACTGTAGGCGGACAGTAGGAGGACTGTAGGAGGACAGCAGGAGGACTGTAGGAGGAGAGTCGGAGGACAGCAGGAGGACAACAGAAAGACAGAAGGAGTACAGCAGTAGGACTGTAGGAGGACAGCAGGATGACAACAGGAGGACTGTAGGAGGACAACAGAAGGACAGCTGGAGAACAGCAGAAGGACAACAGAAGGAAAGCTGGAGGACAGCAGGAGGACAGTGGAAGGACAGCAGGAGGACAGCAGGAGGACTGTAGGAGGACAACAGAAGGACAGCTGGAGAACAGCAGGAGGACTGTAGGGGGACAGCAGGAGGACAGTAGAAGGACCGCAGGAGGACTGTAGGAGGACAGCAGGAGGACTGTAGAAGGACAGCAGGAGGACTGTAGGAGGACAGCAGGATGACTGTAGGAGGACAGCAGGAGGACAGTAGAAGGACAGGAGGAGGACTGTAGGAGGACAGCAGGAGGACTGTAGGAGGACAGCAGGAGCAGAGTAGAAGGACAGCAGGAGG
>NW_025747285.1:0-40000 GCF_021184085.1 Oncorhynchus gorbuscha
TAGAGCATGAGAGAGAGTTAACCAGTAGTCTGTGATGGGGCCATCTAGAATCAACAAACTAGAAGCTGTTGAACTTAAATTTACACCAGCCACACACATTAGACTAACATACTTTGGTATCCTACAGTCTCTAGGCTGGTGTTTCTAAGCACGGCAGCCTGAGAGCTGAGGCATCTGTCAGGCCCCATGAAGGCCTATGGGAGGCCAAGTGTCTGTGTGTGTATCTGTGTGTCCCAGGACTCACTTGGCCATCAGGCGCCTGACGTTGTGAGCAAACAGAGCCGGGTTGTTCTTCTCCTCTTCTGATGGAGTGTAGACAGGAAGGAACTGAGGAGAGAAGAAGAAGAAGACAGAACCCCAGGGATGTCACTCCTCTATGGGAAGTCAAGTGGGAATAACAACTGAGATGATATGGGCTCCAAAAGGGGAAGAGAGAGAGAACACTCTCCCTAACACTCTTCTAGACATACTGTCTTCTAGTCATACTGTCTTCTAGACATACTGTCTTCTAGACATACTGTCTGTCGGGAACAACAACAGGTTTTTCTGCTGTCAGTCTCAAAGTCTTTTCAGAAAGGCCAAGGTAACATGGGCTGAGGTCCTCTAACTGGGCTAAGAGAAAAGGGACAGACCAGTGGAACTAGGGACAAGGGACAGAGTAGTGGAACTAGGACAAGGGACAGAGTAGTGGAACTAGGACAAGGGACAGAGTAGTGGAACTAGGACGAGACAGAGTAGTGGAACTAGGACAAGGTACAGAGTAGTGGAACTAGGACAAGGGACAGAGTAGTGGAACTAGGGCAAGGGACAGACCAGTGGAACTAGGACAAGGGACAGACCAGTGGAACTAGGACAAGGGACAGACCAGGGGAACTAGGGAGCAAGGGACAGACCAGGGGAACTAGGGAGCAATGGACAGAGTAGTGGAACTAGGGCAAGGGACAGACCAGTGGAACTAGGACAAGGGACAGAGCAGTGGAACTAGAGAGCAAGGGACAGAGCAGTGGAACTAGGACAAGGGACAGAGTAGTGGAACTAGGACAAGGGACAGAGTAGTGGAACTAGGACAAGGAACAGAGTAGTGGAACTAGGACAAGGGACAGAGTAGTGGAACTAGAGGACAAGGGACAGAGTAGTGGAACCTGGGCAAGGGACAGAGCAGTGGAACTAGGGAGCAAGGGACAGAGTAGTGGAACTAGGACAAGGGACAGACCAGGGGAACTAGGGAGCAAGGGACAGAGTAGTGGAACTAGGACAAGGGACAGAGTAGTGGAACTAGGACAAGGGACAGAGTAGTGGAACTAGGGAGCAAGGGACAGAGTAGTGGAACTAGGACAAGGGGGACAGACCAGGGGAACTAGGGAGCAAGGGACAGAGTAGTGGAACTAGGACAAGGGACAGACCAGGGGAGACAGGGAGCAAGGGACAGAGTAGTGGAACTAGGACAAGGGGAGCAGTGGAACTAGGGACAGAGTAGTGGAACTAGTGGAACTAGGACAAGGGACAGAGTAGTGGAACTAGGACAAGGGACAGAGCAGTGGAACTAGGACAAGGGACAGAGTAGTGGAACTAGGACAAGGGACAGAGCAGTGGAACTAGGACAAGGGACAGAGTAGTGGAACTAGGACAAGGGACAGAGCAGTGGAACTAGGACAAGGGACAGAGTAGTGGAACTAGGACAAGGGACAGAGCAGTGGAACTAGAGACAAGGGAGCAGTGGAACTAGGCAAGGGACAGAGTAGTGGAACTAGGACAAGGGACAGAGCAGTGGAACTAGAGAGCAAGGGACAGAGTAGTGGAACTAGGACAAGGGACAGAGCAGTGGAACTAGGACAAGGGACTAGTGGAACTAGGACAAGGGACAGAGCAGTGGAACTAGGACAAGGGACAGAGTAGTGGAACTAGGACAAGGGACAGAGCAGTGGAACTAGGACAAGGGACAGAGCAGTGGAACTAGGACAAGGGACAGAGCAGTGGAACTAGCAGTGGAACTAGAGCAAGGGACAGAGTAGTGGAACTAGGACAAGAGACAGAGCAGTGGAACTAGGACAAGGACAAGGGACAGAGTAGTGGAACTAGGACAAGGGACAGTAGTGGTAGTGGAACTAGGACAAGGGACAGAGTAGTGGAACTAGGACAAGTGGACAGAGCAGTGGAACTAGAGAGTGGCAAGGGACAGAGCAGTGGAACTAGGACAAGGGACAGAGCAGTGGAACTAGACAAGGGACAGAGCAGTGGAACAGGACAAGGGACAGAGTAGTGGAACTAGGACAAGGGACAGAGTAGTGGAACTAGGACAAGGGACAGAGTAGTGGAACTAGCAAGGACAGCAGTGGGACAAGGGACAGAGTAGTGGAACTAGGACAAGGGACAGAGCAGTGGAACTAGGACAAGGGACAGAAGGGACAAGGGAGTAGTGGAACTAGGACAAGGGACAGAGCAGTGGAACTAGGACAAGGGACAGAGCAGTGGAACTAGGACAAGGGACAGAGCAGTGGAACTAGGACAAGGGACAGAGAAGTGGAGGAGTGATATGTGGTAGACGCAACACGCCAGCATGGCCTGTGAGGCCTACACTCACCTCAATGATGAACTCATTGTGCAGCTGGCACAGTGTGAGCCACAGGATCTTAAACCTGCGATAAAATAATAAAAACATTGTCACATCAAGACATTATGTTTACAGTGCAGGACATCGATATCATCAAGTCATAGCGAATACCAAAACAGTCAGATCACACGGAGATCAACTATAAACTGCTGCTCCAGTTTCAACTGTTCTGCCTTACTATTATTCAACCATGCTGGTCATTTATGAACATTTGAACATCTTGGTCATGTTCTGTTATAATCTCCACCCGGCACAGCCAGAAGAGGACTGGCCACCCCACATAGCCTGGTTCCTCTCTAGGTTTCTTCCTAGGTTTTGGCCTTTCTAGGGAGTTTTTCCTAGCCACTGTGCTTCTACACCTGCATTGCTTGCTGTTTGGGGTTTTAGGCTGGGTTTCTGTACAGCACTTTGAGATATCAGCTGATGTACGAAGGGCTATATAAATACATTTGATTTGATTTGATGTAAATTCATTTAAATGTGTGTGTGTTTGATTTAACCGTCTGAAAGCAGGTTATATGGTAGTGGACAGAGACGTGGGGCGGCAGGTAGCCTGTTCCCAGGCCGTCATTGAAAATCAGAATTTGTTCTTTAACTGACTTGCCTAGTTAAATAAAGGTAAAAATCAAATCAAATAAAGTGAGAATTCTAGCAGCCAGACAAGTAGTGTCACAGGAGGAAGTGATGTGAAGGTTCTGGAAGAGAACGATTAACATCTCTGTTCACTGTTTCCTGTTCTGGACTGACTGGGACCTGCTAACAGCACAGAGACAGTATTGTCTCTACTGTAGTGGTAGACTGTGACCTGCTAACAGCACAGAGACAGTATTGTCTCTACTGTAGTGGTAGACTGACTGTGACCTGCTAACAGCACAGAGACAGTATTGTCTCTACTGTAGTGGTAGACTGACTGTGACCTGCTAACAGCACAGAGACAGTATTGTCTCTACTGTAGTGGTAGACTGTGACCTGCTAACAGCACAGAGACAGTATTGTCTCTACTGTAGTGGTAGACTGACTGTGACCTGCTAACAGCACAGAGACAGTATTGTCTCTACTGTAGTGGTAGACTGACTGTGACCTGCTAACAGCACAGAGACAGTATTGTCTCTACTGTAGTGGTAGACTGTGACCTGCTAACAGCACAGAGACAGTATTGTCTCTACTGTAGTGGTAGACTGTGACCTGCTAACAGCACAGAGACAGTATTGTCTCTACTGTAGTGGTAGACTGTGACCTGCTAACAGCACAGAGACAGTATTGTCTCTACTGTAGTGGTAGACTGACTGTGACCTGCTAACAGCACAGAGACAGTATTGTCTCTACTGTAGTGGTAGACTGACTGTGACCTGCTAACAGCACAGAGACAGTATTGTCTCTACTGTAGTGGTAGACTGACTGTGACCTGCTAACAGCACAGAGACAGTATTGTCTCTACTGTAGTGGTAGACTGACTGTGACCTGCTAACAGCACAGAGACAGTATTGTCTCTACTGTAGTGGTAGACTGACTGTGACCTGCTAACAGCACAGAGACAGTATTGTCTCTACTGTAGTGGTAGACTGACTGTGACCTGCTAACAGCACAGAGACAGTATTGTCTCTACTGTAGTGGTAGACTGTGACCTGCTAACAGCACAGAGACAGTATTGTCTCTACTGTAGTGGTAGACTGTGACCTGCTAACAGCACAGAGACAGTATTGTCTCTACTGTAGTGGTAGACTGGGACCTGCTAACAGCACAGAGACAGTATTGTCTCTACTGTAGTGGTAGACTGTGACCTGCTAACAGCACAGAGACAGTATTGTCTCTACTGTAGTGGTAGACTGTGACCTGCTAACAGCACAGAGACAGTATTGTCTCTACTGTAGTGGTAGACTGGGACCTGCTAACAGCACAGAGACAGTATTGTCTCTACTGTAGTGGTAGACTGTGACCTGCTAACAGCACAGAGACAGTATTGTCTCTACTGTAGTGGTAGACTGTGACCTGCTAACAGCACAGAGACAGTATTGTCTCTACTGTAGTGGTAGACTGTGACCTGCTAACAGCACAGAGACAGTATTGTCTCTACTGTAGTGGTAGACTGTGACCTGCTAACAGCACAGAGACAGTATTGTCTCTACTGTAGTGGTAGACTGACTGTGACCTGCTAACAGCACAGAGACAGTATTGTCTCTACTGTAGTGGTAGACTGTGACCTGCTAACAGCACAGAGACAGTATTGTCTCTACTGTAGTGGTAGACTGACTGTGACCTGCTAACAGCACAGAGACAGTATTGTCTCTACTGTAGTGGTAGACTGACTGTGACCTGCTAACAGCACAGAGACAGTATTGTCTCTACTGTAGTGGTAGACTGGGACCTGCTAACAGCACAGAGACAGTATTGTCTCTACTGTAGTGGTAGACTGACTGTGACCTGCTAACAGCACAGAGACAGTATTGTCTCTACTGTAGTGGTAGACTGACTGGGACCTGCTAACAGCACAGAGACAGTATTGTCTCTACTGTAGTGGTAGACTGACTGTGACCTGCTAACAGCACAGAGACAGTATTGTCTCTACTGTAGTGGTAGACTGGGACCTGCTAACAGCACAGAGACAGTATTGTCTCTACTGTAGTGGTAGACTGACTGTGACCTGCTAACAGCACAGAGACAGTATTGTCTCTACTGTAGTGGTAGACTGTGACCTGCTAACAGCACAGAGACAGTATTGTCTCTACTGTAGTGGTAGACTGACTGTGACCTGCTAACAGCACAGAGACAGTATTGTCTCTACTGTAGTGGTAGACTGACTGTGACCTGCTAACAGCACAGAGACAGTATTGTCTCTACTGTAGTGGTAGACTGACTGTGACCAGCTAACAGCACAGAGACAGTATTGTCTCTACTGTAGTGGTAGACTGACTGTGACCAGCTAACAGCACAGAGACAGTATTGTCTCTACTGTAGTGGTAGACTGTGACCTGCTAACAGCACAGAGACAGTATTGTCTCTACTGTAGTGGTAGACTGTGACCTGCTAACAGCACAGAGACAGTATTGTCTCTACTGTAGTGGTAGACTGTGACCTGCTAACAGCACAGAGACAGTATTGTCTCTACTGTAGTGGTAGACTGTGACCTGCTAACAGCACAGAGACAGTATTGTCTCTACTGTAGTGGTAGACTGACTGTGACCTGCTAACAGCACAGAGACAGTATTGTCTCTACTGTAGTGGTAGACTGACTGTGACAGTACCTACTAACAGCACAGAGACAGTATTGTCTCTACTGTAGTGGTAGACTGACTGTGACCTGCTAACAGCACAGAGACAGTATTGTCTCTACTGTAGTGGTAGACTGACTGTGACCTACTAACAGCACAGAGACAGTATTGTCTCTACTGTAGTGGTAGACTGACTGGGACCTGCTAACAGCACAGAGACAGTATTGTCTCTACTGTAGTGGTAGACTGACTGTGACCTGCTAACAGCACAGAGACAGTATTGTCTCTACTGTAGTGGTAGACTGACTGTGACCAGCTAACAGCACAGAGACAGTATTGTCTCTACTGTAGTGGTAGACTGACTGTGACCTACTAACAGCACAGAGACAGTATTGTCTCTACTGTAGTGGTAGACTGACTGTGACCTGCTAACAGCACAGAGACAGTATTGTCTCTACTGTAGTGGTAGACTGACTGTGACCTGCTAACAGCACAGAGACAGTATTGTCTCTACTGTAGTGGTAGACTGACTGTGACCTGCTAACAGCACAGAGACAGTATTGTCTCTACTGTAGTGGTAGACTGACTGTGACCTGCTAACAGCACAGAGACAGTATTGTCTCTACTGTAGTGGTAGACTGACTGGGACCTGCTAACAGCACAGAGACAGTATTGTCTCTACTGTAGTGGTAGACTGACTGTGACCTGCTAACAGCACAGAGACAGTATTGTCTCTACTGTAGTGGTAGACTGTGACCTGCTAACAGCACAGAGACAGTATTGTCTCTACTGTAGTGGTAGACTGTGACCTGCTAACAGCACAGAGACAGTATTGTCTCTACTGTAGTGGTAGACTGACTGTGACCTACTAACAGCACAGAGACAGTATTGTCTCTACTGTAGTGGTAGACTGACTGTGACCTGCTAACAGCACAGAGACAGTATTGTCTCTACTGTAGTGGTAGACTGACTGTGACCTGCTAACAGCACAGAGACAGTATTGTCTCTACTGTAGTGGTAGACTGACTGTGACCTGCTAACAGCACAGAGACAGTATTGTCTCTACTGTAGTGGTAGACTGACTGTGACCTGCTAACAGCACAGAGACAGTATTGTCTCTACTGTAGTGTAGACTGACTGGGACCTGCTAACAGCACAGAGACAGTATTGTCTCTACTGTAGTGGTAGACGGACTGTGACCTGCTAACAGCACAGAGACAGTATTGTCTCTACTGTAGTGGTAGACTGTGACCTGCTAACAGCACAGAGACAGTATTGTCTCTACTGTAGTGGTAGACTGTGACCTGCTAACAGCACAGAGACAGTATTGTCTCTACTGTAGTGGTAGACTGACTGTGACCTGCTAACAGCACAGAGACAGTATTGTCTCTACTGTAGTGGTAGAGACTGTGACCTGCTAACAGCACAGAGACAGTATTGTCTCTACTGTAGTGGTAGACTGACTGTGACCTGCTAACAGCACAGAGACAGTATTGTCTCTACTGTAGTGGTAGACTGACTGTGACCTGCTAACAGCACAGAGACAGTATTGTCTCTACTGTAGTGGTAGACTGTGACCTGCTAACAGCACAGAGACAGTATTGTCTCTACTGTTGACTGACTGTGACCTGCTCTCTATTGTCTCTACTGTAGTGGTAGACTGACTGTGACCTGCTAACAGCACAGAGACAGTATTGTCTCTACTGTAGTGGTAGACTGACTGTGACCTGCTAACAGCACAGAGACAGTATTGTCTCTACTGTAGTGGTAGACTGTGACCTGCTAACAGCACAGAGACAGTATTGTCTCTACTGTAGTGGTAGACTGTGACCTGCTAACAGCACAGAGACAGTATTGTCTCTACTGTAGTGGTAGACTGACTGTGACCTGCTAACAGCACAGAGACAGTATTGTCTCTACTGTAGTGGTAGACTGACTGTGACCTGCTAACAGCACAGAGACAGTATTGTCTCTACTGTAGTGGTAGACTGACTGTGACCTGCTAACAGCACAGAGACAGTATTGTCTCTACTGTAGTGGTAGACTGACTGTGACCTGCTAACAGCACAGAGACAGTATTGTCTCTACTGTAGTGGTAGACTGACTGTGACCTGCTAACAGCACAGAGACAGTATTGTCTCTACTGTAGTGGTAGACTGACTGTGACCTGCTAACAGCACAGAGACAGTATTGTCTCTACTGTAGTGGTAGACTGACTGTGACCTGCTAACAGCACAGAGACAGTATTGTCTCTACTGTAGTGGTAGACTGACTGTGACCTGCTAACAGCACAGAGACAGTATTGTCTCTACTGTAGTGGTAGACTGACTGTGACCTGCTAACAGCACAGAGACAGTATTGTCTCTACTGTAGTGGTAGACTGACTGTGACCTGCTAACAGCACAGAGACAGTATTGTCTCTACTGTAGTGGTAGACTGACCTGCTAACAGCACAGAGACAGTATTGTCTCTACTGTAGTGGTAGACTGTGACTGTGACCAGCACAGTAACACAGAGACATTGTCTCTACTGTAGTGGTAGACTGACTGTGACCTCTAACAGCACAGAGACAGTATTGTCTCTACTGTAGTGGTAGACTGACTGTGACCTGCTAACAGCACAGAGACAGTATTGTCTCTACTGTAGTGGTACTGACTGTGACCTGCTAACAGCACAGAGACAGTATTGTCTCTACTGTAGTGGTAGACTGACTGTGACCTGCTAACAGCACAGAGACAGTATTGTCTCTACTGTAGTGGTAGACTGACTGTGACCTGCTAACAGCACAGAGACAGTATTGTCTCTACTGTAGTGGTAGACTGACTGTGACCTGCTAACAGCACAGAGACAGTATTGTCTCTACTGTAGTGGTAGACTGTGACCTGCTAACAGCACAGAGACAGTATTGTCTCTACTGTAGTGGTAGACTGACTGTGACCTGCTAACAGCACAGAGACAGTATTGTCTCTACTGTAGTGGTAGACTGACTGTGACCTGCTAACAGCACAGAGACAGTATTGTCTCTACTGTAGTGGTAGACTGACTGTGACCTGCTAACAGCACAGAGACAGTATTGTCTCTACTGTAGTGGTAGACTGACTGTGACCTGCTAACAGCACAGAGACAGTATTGTCTCTACTGTAGTGGTAGACTGTGACCTGCTAACAGCACAGAGACAGTATTGTCTCTACTGTAGTGGTAGACTGTGACCTACTAACAGCACAGAGACAGTATTGTCTCTACTGTAGTGGTAGACTGACTGTGACCTGCTAACAGCACAGAGACAGTATTGTCTCTACTGTAGTGGTAGACTGACTGTGACCTGCTAACAGCACAGAGACAGTATTGTCTCTACTGTAGTGGTAGACTGACTGTGACCTGCTAACAGCACAGAGACAGTATTGTCTCTACTGTAGTGGTAGACTGACTGTGACCTGCTAACAGCACAGAGACAGTATTGTCTCTACTGTAGTGGTAGACTGACTGTGACCTGCTAACAGCACAGAGACAGTATTGTCTCTACTGTAGTGGTAGACTGTGACCTGCTAACAGCACAGAGACAGTATTGTCTCTACTGTAGTGGTAGACTGTGACCTGCTAACAGCACAGAGACAGTATTGTCTCTACTGTAGTGGTAGACTGACTGTGACCTGCTAACAGCACAGAGACAGTATTGTCTCTACTGTAGTGGTAGACTGACTGTGACCTGCTAACAGCACAGAGACAGTATTGTCTCTACTGTAGTGGTAGACTGTGACCTGCTAACAGCACAGAGACAGTATTGTCTCTACTGTAGTGGTAGACTGACTGTGACCTGCTAACAGCACAGAGACAGTATTGTCTCTACTGTAGTGGTAGACTGACTGTGACCTGCTAACAGCACAGAGACAGTATTGTCTCTACTGTAGTGGTAGACTGACTGTGACCTACTAACAGCACAGAGACAGTATTGTCTCTACTGTAGTGGTAGACTGACTGTGACCTGCTAACAGCACAGAGACAGTATTGTCTCTACTGTAGTGGTAGACTGTGACCTGCTAACAGCACAGAGACAGTATTGTCTCTACTGTAGTGGTAGAGACTGTGACCTGCTAACAGCACAGAGACAGTATTGTCTCTACTGTAGTGGTAGACTGACTGTGACCTGCTAACAGCACAGAGACAGTATTGTCTCTACTGTAGTGGTAGACTGACTGTGACCTGCTAACAGCACAGAGACAGTATTGTCTCTACTGTAGTGGTAGACTGACTGTGACCTGCTAACAGCACAGAGACAGTATTGTCTCTACTGTAGTGGTAGACTGACTGTGACCTGCTAACAGCACAGAGACAGTATTGTCTCTACTGTAGTGGTAGACTGACTGTGACCTGCTAACAGCACAGAGACAGTATTGTCTCTACTGTAGTGGTAGACTGACTGTGACCTGCTAACAGCACAGAGACAGTATTGTCTCTACTGTAGTGGTAGACTGACTGTGACCTGCTAACAGCACAGAGACAGTATTGTCTCTACTGTAGTGGTAGACTGACTGTGACCTGCTAACAGCACAGAGACAGTATTGTCTCTACTGTAGTGGTAGACTGACTGTGACCTGCTAACAGCACAGAGACAGTATTGTCTCTACTGTAGTGGTAGACTGTGACCTGCTAACAGCACAGAGACAGTATTGTCTCTACTGTAGTGGTAGACTGACTGTGACCTGCTAACAGCACAGAGACAGTATTGTCTCTACTGTAGTGGTAGACTGACTGTGACCTGCTAACAGCACAGAGACAGTATTGTCTCTACTGTAGTGGTAGACTGACTGTGACCTGCTAACAGCACAGAGACAGTATTGTCTCTACTGTAGTGGTAGACTGACTGTGACCTGCTAACAGCACAGAGACAGTATTGTCTCTACTGTAGTGGTAGAGACTGTGACCTGCTAACAGCACAGAGACAGTATTGTCTCTACTGTAGTGGTAGACTGACTGTGACCTGCTAACAGCACAGAGACAGTATTGTCTCTACTGTAGTGGTAGACTGACTGTGACCTGCTAACAGCACAGAGACAGTATTGTCTCTACTGTAGTGGTAGACTGACTGTGACCTGCTAACAGCACAGAGACAGTATTGTCTCTACTGTAGTGGTAGACTGACTGTGACCTGCTAACAGCACAGAGACAGTATTGTCTCTACTGTAGTGGTAGACTGACTGTGACCTGCTAACAGCACAGAGACAGTATTGTCTCTACTGTAGTGGTAGACTGACTGTGACCTGCTAACAGCACAGAGACAGTATTGTCTCTACTGTAGTGGTAGACTGACTGTGACCTGCTAACAGCACAGAGACAGTATTGTCTCTACTGTAGTGGTAGACTGTGACCTGCTAACAGCACAGAGACAGTATTGTCTCTACTGTAGTGGTAGACTGACTGTGACCTGCTAACAGCACAGAGACAGTATTGTCTCTACTGTAGTGGTAGACTGACTGTGACCTGCTAACAGCACAGAGACAGTATTGTCTCTACTGTAGTGGTAGACTGACTGTGACCTGCTAACAGCACAGAGACAGTATTGTCTCTACTGTAGTGGTAGACTGTGACCTGCTAACAGCACAGAGACAGTATTGTCTCTACTGTAGTGGTAGACTGACTGTGACCTGCTAACAGCACAGAGACAGTATTGTCTCTACTGTAGTGGTAGACTGACTGTGACCTGCTAACAGCACAGAGACAGTATTGTCTCTACTGTAGTGGTGCTAACAGAGTATTGACTGTGACCTGCTAACAGCACAGAGACAGTATTGTCTCTACTGTAGTGGTAGACTGACTGTGACCTGCTAACAGCACAGAGACAGTATTGTCTCTACTGTAGTGGTAGACTGACTGTGACCTGCTAACAGCACAGAGACAGTATTGTCTCTACTGTAGTGGTAGACTGACTGTGACCTGCTAACAGCACAGAGACAGTATTGTCTCTACTGTAGTGGTAGACTGACTGTGACCTGCTAACAGCACAGAGACAGTATTGTCTCTACTGTAGTGGTAGACTGACTGTGACCTGCTAACAGCACAGAGACAGTATTGTCTCTACTGTAGTGGTAGACTGACTGTGACCTGCTAACAGCACAGAGACAGTATTGTCTCTACTGTAGTGGTAGACTGACTGTGACCTGCTAACAGCACAGAGACAGTATTGTCTCTACTGTAGTGGTAGACTGACTGTGACCTGCTAACAGCACAGAGACAGTATTGTCTCTACTGTAGTGGTAGACTGACTGTGACCTGCTAACAGCACAGAGACAGTATTGTCTCTACTGTAGTGGTAGACTGACTGTGACCTGCTAACAGCACAGAGACAGTATTGTCTCTACTGTAGTGGTAGACTGACTGTGACCTGCTAACAGCACAGAGACAGTATTGTCTCTACTGTAGTGGTAGACTGACTGTGACCTACTAACAGCACAGAGACAGTATTGTCTCTACTGTAGTGGTAGACTGACTGTGACCTGCTAACAGCACAGAGACAGTATTGTCTCTACTGTAGTGGTAGACTGACTGTGACCTGCTAACAGCACAGAGACAGTATTGTCTCTACTGTAGTGGTAGACTGACTGTGACCTGCTAACAGCACAGAGACAGTATTGTCTCTACTGTAGTGGTAGACTGACTGTGACCTGCTAACAGCACAGAGACAGTATTGTCTCTACTGTAGTGGTAGACTGACTGTGACCTGCTAACAGCACAGAGACAGTATTGTCTCTACTGTAGTGGTAGACTGACTGTGACCTGCTAACAGCACAGAGACAGTATTGTCTCTACTGTAGTGGTAGACTGACTGTGACCTGCTAACAGCACAGAGACAGTATTGTCTCTACTGTAGTGGTAGACTGACTGTGACCTGCTAACAGCACAGAGACAGTATTGTCTCTACTGTAGTGGTACTGACTGTGACCTGCTAACAGCACAGAGACAGTATTGTCTCTACTGTAGTGGTAGACTGACTGTGACCTGCTAACAGCACAGAGACAGTATTGTCTCTACTGTAGTGGTAGACTGACTGTGACCTGCTAACAGCACAGAGACAGTATTGTCTCTACTGTAGTGGTAGACTGACTGTGACCTGCTAACAGCACAGAGACAGTATTGTCTCTACTGTAGTGGTAGACTGACTGTGACCTGCTAACAGCACAGAGACAGTATTGTCTCTACTGTAGTAGTAGACTGACTGTGACCTGCTAACAGCACAGAGACAGTATTGTCTCTACTGTAGTGGTAGACTGACTGTGACCTGCTAACAGCACAGAGACAGTATTGTCTCTACTGTAGTGGTAGACTGACTGTGACCTGCTAACAGCACAGAGACAGTATTGTCTCTACTGTAGTGGTAGACTGACTGTGACCTGTCTCTAACAGCACAGAGACAGTATTGTCTCTACTGTAGTGGTAGACTGACTGTGACCTGCTAACAGCACAGAGACAGTATTGTCTCTACTGTAGTGGTAGACTGACTGTGACCTGCTAACAGCACAGAGACAGTATTGTCTCTACTGTAGTGGTAGACTGACTGTAACAGACCTGCTAACAGCACAGAGACAGTATTGTCTCTACTAGTGGTAGTGACCTGTAGACAGTATTGTCTCTACTGTGACCTGCTAACAGCACAGAGACAGTATTGTCTCTACTGTAGTGGTAGACTGACTGTGACCTGCTAACAGCACAGAGACAGTATTGTCTCTACTGTAGTGGTAGACTGACTGTGACCTGCTAACAGCACAGAGACAGTATTGTCTCTACTGTAGTGGTAGACTGACTGTGACCTGCTAACAGCACAGAGACAGTATTGTCTCTACTGTAGTGGTAGACTGACTGTGACCTGCTAACAGCACAGAGACAGTATTGTCTCTACTGTAGTGGTAGACTGACTGTGACCTGCTAACAGCACAGAGACAGTATTGTCTCTACTGTAGTGGTAGAGACTGTGACCTGCTAACAGCACAGAGACAGTATTGTCTCTACTGTAGTGGTAGACTGACTGTGACCTGCTAACAGCACAGAGACAGTATTGTCTCTACTGTAGTGGTAGACTGACTGTGACCTGCTAACAGCACAGAGACAGTATTGTCTCTACTGTAGTGGTAGACTGACTGTGACCTGCTAACAGCACAGAGACAGTATTGTCTCTACTGTAGTGGTAGACTGTGACCTGCTAACAGCACAGAGACAGTATTGTCTCTACTGTAGTGGTAGACTGTGACCTGCTAACAGCACAGAGACAGTATTGTCTCTACTGTAGTGGTAGACTGTGACCTGCTAACAGCACAGAGACAGTATTGTCTCTACTGTAGTGGTAGACTGACTGTGACCTGCTAACAGCACAGAGACAGTATTGTCTCTACTGTAGTGGTAGACTGACTGTGACCTGCTAACAGCACAGAGACAGTATTGTCTCTACTGTAGTGGTAGACTGACTGTGACCTGCTAACAGCACAGAGACAGTATTGTCTCTACTGTAGTGGTAGACTGACTGTGACCTGCTAACAGCACAGAGACAGTATTGTCTCTACTGTAGTGGTAGACTGACTGTGACCTGCTAACAGCACAGAGACAGTATTGTCTCTACTGTAGTGGTAGACTGTGACCTGCTAACAGCACAGAGACAGTATTGTCTCTACTGTAGTGGTAGACTGACTGTGACCTGCTAACAGCACAGAGACAGTATTGTCTCTACTGTAGTGGTAGACTGACTGTGACCTGCTAACAGCACAGAGACAGTATTGTCTCTACTGTAGTGGTAGACTGACTGTGACCTGCTAACAGCACAGAGACAGTATTGTCTCTACTGTAGTGGTAGACTGACTGTGACCTGCTAACAGCACAGAGACAGTATTGTCTCTACTGTAGTGGTAGACTGACTGTGACCTGCTAACAGCACAGAGACAGTATTGTCTCTACTGTAGTGGTAGACTGACTGTGACCTGCTAACAGCACAGAGACAGTATTGTCTCTACTGTAGTGTAGTAGACTGTGACCTGCTAACAGCACAGAGACAGTATTGTCTCTACTGTAGTGGTAGACTGTGACCTGCTAACAGCACAGAGACAGTATTGTCTCTACTGTAGTGGTAGACTGACTGTGACCTGCTAACAGCACAGAGACAGTATTGTCTCTACTGTAGTGGTAGACTGACTGTGACCTGCTAACAGCACAGAGACAGTATTGTCTCTACTGTAGTGGTAGACTGACTGTGACCTGCTAACAGCACAGAGACAGTATTGTCTCTACTGTAGTGGTAGACTGACTGTGACCTGCTAACAGCACAGAGACAGTATTGTCTCTACTGTAGTGGTAGACTGACTGTGACCTGCTAACAGCACAGAGACAGTATTGTCTCTACTGTAGTGGTAGACTGACTGGGACCTGCTAACAGCACAGAGACAGTATTGTCTCTACTGTAGTGGTAGACTGACTGTGACCTGCTAACAGCACAGAGACAGTATTGTCTCTACTGTAGTGGTAGACTGTGACCTGCTAACAGCACAGAGACAGTATTGTCTCTACTGTAGTGGTAGACTGACTGTGACCTACTAACAGCACAGAGACAGTATTGTCTCTACTGTAGTGGTAGACTGTGACCTGCTAACAGCACAGAGACAGTATTGTCTCTACTGTAGTGGTAGACTGACTGTGACCTGCTAACAGCACAGAGACAGTATTGTCTCTACTGTAGTGGTAGACTGTGACCTGCTAACAGCACAGAGACAGTATTGTCTCTACTGTAGTGGTAGACTGTGACCTGCTAACAGCACAGAGACAGTATTGTCTCTACTGTAGTGGTAGACTGACTGTGACCTGCTAACAGCACAGAGACAGTATTGTCTCTACTGTAGTGGTAGACTGACTGTGACCTGCTAACAGCACAGAGACAGTATTGTCTCTACTGTAGTGGTAGACTGACTGTGACCTGCTAACAGCACAGAGACAGTATTGTCTCTACTGTAGTGGTAGACTGACTGTGACCTGCTAACAGCACAGAGACAGTATTGTCTCTACTGTAGTGGTAGACTGTGACCTGCTAACAGCACAGAGACAGTATTGTCTCTACTGTAGTGGTAGACTGTGACCTGCTAACAGCACAGAGACAGTATTGTCTCTACTGTAGTGGTAGACTGTGACCTGCTAACAGCACAGAGACAGTATTGTCTCTACTGTAGTGGTAGACTGACTGTGACCTACTAACAGCACAGAGACAGTATTGTCTCTACTGTAGTGGTAGACTGACTGTGACCTGCTAACAGCACAGAGACAGTATTGTCTCTACTGTAGTGGTAGACTGACTGTGACCTGCTAACAGCACAGAGACAGTATTGTCTCTACTGTAGTGGTAGACTGACTGTGACCTGCTAACAGCACAGAGACAGTATTGTCTCTACTGTAGTGGTAGACTGACTGTGACCTGCTAACAGCACAGAGACAGTATTGTCTCTACTGTAGTGGTAGACTGACTGTGACCAGCTAACAGCACAGAGACAGTATTGTCTCTACTGTAGTGGTAGACTGACTGTGACCTACTAACAGCACAGAGACAGTATTGTCTCTACTGTAGTGGTAGACTGTGACCTGTTAACAGCACAGAGACAGTATTGTCTCTACTGTAGTGGTAGACTGTGACCTGCTAACAGCACAGAGACAGTATTGTCTCTACTGTAGTGGTAGACTGTGACCTGCTAACAGCACAGAGACAGTATTGTCTCTACTGTAGTGGTAGACTGTGACCTGTTAACAGCACAGAGACAGTATTGTCTCTACTGTAGTGGTAGACTGTGACCTGCTAACAGCACAGAGACAGTATTGTCTCTACTGTAGTGGTAGACTGACTGTGACCTGCTAACAGCACAGAGACAGTATTGTCTCTACTGTAGTGGTAGACTGACTGTGACCAGCTAACAGCACAGAGACAGTATTGTCTCTACTGTAGTGGTAGACTGACTGTGACCAGCTAACAGCACAGAGACAGTATTGTCTCTACTGTAGTGGTAGACTGTGACCTGCTAACAGCACAGAGACAGTATTGTCTCTACTGTAGTGGTAGACTGACTGTGACCTGCTAACAGCACAGAGACAGTATTGTCTCTACTGTAGTGGTAGACTGACTGTGACCAGCTAACAGCACAGAGACAGTATTGTCTCTACTGTAGTGGTAGACTGTGACCTGCTAACAGCACAGAGACAGTATTGTCTCTACTGTAGTGGTAGACTGACTGTGACCTGCTAACAGCACAGAGACAGTATTGTCTCTACTGTAGTGGTAGACTGACTGTGACCTGCTAACAGCACAGAGACAGTATTGTCTCTACTGTAGTGGTAGACTGACTGTGACCTGCTAACAGCACAGAGACAGTATTGTCTCTACTGTAGTGGTAGACTGACTGTGACCAGCTAACAGCACAGAGACAGTATTGTCTCTACTGTAGTGGTAGACTGACTGTGACCAGCTAACAGCACAGAGACAGTATTGTCTCTACTGTAGTGGTAGACTGTGACCTGCTAACAGCACAGAGACAGTATTGTCTCTACTGTAGTGGTAGACTGTGACCAGCTAACAGCACAGAGACAGTATTGTCTCTACTGTAGTGGTAGACTGTGACCTGCTAACAGCACAGAGACAGTATTGTCTCTACTGTAGTGGTAGACTGACTGTGACCTGCTAACAGCACAGATACAGTATTGTCTCTACTGTAGTGGTAGACTGACTGTGACCTGCTAACAGCACAGAGACAGTATTGTCTCTACTGTAGTGGTAGACTGTGACCTGCTAACAGCACAGATACAGTATTGTCTCTACTGTAGTGGTAGACTGTGACCTGCTAACAGCACAGAGACAGTATTGTCTCTACTGTAGTGGTAGACTGTGACCTGCTGACAGCACAGAGACAGTATTGTCTCTACTGTAGTGGTAGACTGACTGGGCACACAGCCAAAACAACATCACTACCATGATGCATTAGAAAGTAGAACAAAACACATCCCAATTCAGCCTGTGGTTTTATCCAGAGACAAGGACAGCTTTCTCTCAGTCAGTTTCTGTATTCCAGGCCATCAGTGTTCTGAGTAAACTGGACCATCTAGATTATACAGTAGAACTAATATCCTCTCAGTCCAGTCCAGTCCAGTAGAGGTATGAAAACTGGACCATCTAGATTATACAGTAGAACTAATATCCTCTCAGTCCAGTCCAGTAGAGGTATGACAACTGGACCTTCTAGATTATACAGTAGAACTAATATCCTCTCAGTCCAGTCCAGTAGAGGTATGACAACTGGACCTTCCAGGGCAGTAGAGACACACCACACGTTGCCTGGCAACGACCTGTACTTCAGGGATCAGTCATTTGTAGAGTAATTCAAGTGTACTCACGCTCCAGGCCCCTGCCACGTCCAGGTGATTGTGTCCTGGCATGGGACAGGAGAGACACAGAACTTATGAAGATACAACATTATTCATCCAGGTAAGAAGTATAAAAACACAAGGTCATAACAACAACAACAACAACAACAACAACAGCTTAGTTATCAGGGATAGAGTAGTTTGTGGTTTAATTGGTTACCAGGTAGTTAGTAGTTTAATTGGATACCAGATAGTTAGTGGTCTTGACCACTTGCTGTGTGGTCCCAGGGCTATAGGAGAGACTGACTCCCTGCTGTGTGGTCCCAGGGCTATAGGAGAGACTGACTGCGTGCTGTGTGGTCCCAGGGCTATAGGAGAGACTGACTGCGTGCTGTGTGGTCCCAGGGCTATAGGAGAGACTGACTGCATGCTGTGTGGTCCCCTATAGGAGAGACTGACTGAGACTGCTGTGTGGTCCCAGGGCTATAGGAGAGACTGACTGCATGCTGTGTGGTCCCAGGGCTATAGGAGAGACTGACTGCATGCTGTGTGGTCCCAGGGCTATAGTAGAGACTGACTGCCCACTGTGTGGTCCCAGGGCTATAGGAGAGACTGACTTCCTGCTGTGTGGTCCCAGGGCTATAGTAGAGACTGACTGCGTGCTGTGTGGTCCCAGGGCTATAGTAGAGACAGACTGCCTGCTGTGTGGTCCCAGGGCTATAGTAGAGACTGACTGCCTGCTGTGTGGTCCCAGGGCTATAGTAGAGACTGACTGCGTGCTGTGTGGTCCCAGGGCTATAGGAGAGACTGACTGCGTGCTGTGTGGTCCCAGGGCTATAGGAGAGACTGACTGCGTGCTGTGTGGTCCCTGGGCTATAGGAGAGACTGACTGCGTGCTGTGTGGTCCCAGGGCTATAGGAGAGACTGACTGCGTGCTGTGTGGTCCCAGGGCTATAGGAGAGACTGACTGCCTGCTGTGTGGTCCCAGGGCTATAGGAGAGACTGACTGCATACTGTGTGGTCCCAGGGCTATAGGAAAGACTGACTGCGTGCTGTGTGGTCCCAGGGCTATAGGAGAGACTGACTGCGTGCTGTGTGGTCCCAGGGCTATAGGAGAGACTGACTGCGTGCTGTGTGGTCCCAGGGCTATAGTAGAGACTGACTGCGTGCTGTGTGGTCCCAGGGCTATAGTAGAGACTGACTGCGTGCTGTGTGGTCCCAGGGCTATAGTAGAGACTGACTGCGTGCTGTGTGGTCCCAGGCATCACTGGCCCATTCAGCCCAGCTGTTTACAGACAGAGCCCTAGCTCTAACACTAACACGATCAGACCTCAGTAAAGGGCACATCAAGTCAACCCCAGGAGGTTTTACAGGAAGTCCCCATGAAACCCTGCTCAAGGTGGGTGGGGGGTGGGGGGTGATATCACACAGCTTAGACAGACCACACAACAAATCACAGTACAACTAAATCAGTTCTCTATCCTCACGGTTATATCTGTAACAGAGAGAGAGATTCAGACAGACAGGACTGATGCTCTTCTCAGCAGTTATACTGTATCTGAAGGTGGGTGGGGGGGATATCACACAGCTTAGACAGACCACACAACAAATCACAGTACAACTAAATCAGTTCTCTATCCTCACGGTTATATCTGTAACAGAGAGAGAGATTCAGACAGACAGGGCTGATGCTCTTCTCAGCAGGGAGGGTGTTTACCAACCAGCCTGGCTGTTGTGTTGTGCTGCTGCTGTGTTCTAGTGTGTTGCTAGGTGTTGTATTGTATTGCTAGGTATTGTGTTGTGTTGCTGTGTTGCTTGGTGTTGTTGTGCTGCTAGGTGTTATTGTGTTGCTAGATATTGTATTGTGTTGCTAGGTGTTATTGTGTTGCTAGATATTGTATTGTGTTGCTAGGTGTTATTGTGTTGCTAGATATTGTATTGTGTTGCTAGGTGTTGTTGTGTTGATAGTTGTTGTATTGTGTTGCTAGGTGTTGTTGTGTTGCTAGGTGTTCTTGTGCTGCTAGGTGTTGTATTGTGTTGCTATGTGTTGCGTTGCTGTGTTGTATTGTGTTGCTAGGTGTTGTGTTGTGTTGCTAGGTATTGTGTTGTATTGCTAGGTGTTGTGTTGTATTGCTAGGTGCTGTGTTGCTAGGTGTTCTATTGTGTTGGTAGGTGTTGTGCTGTGTTGCTAGGTGTTGTTGTGTTGCTCGGTGTTGTTGTGCTGCTAGGTGTTGTTGTGTTGCTAGGTGTTGTATTGTGTTGCTAGGTGTTGTTGTGTTGCTAGGTGTTGTTGTGTTGATAGTTGTTACATTTACATTTACATTTAAGTCATTTGTTGTGTTGCTAGGTGTTGTATTGTGTTGCTAGGTGTTGTTGTGTTGCTAGGTGTTGTATTGTGTTGCTAGGTGTTGTGTTGCTAGGTGTTGTGTTGTATTGTGTTGTATTGTGTTGCTAGGTGTTGTGTTGCTAGGTGTTGTGTTGCTAGGTGTTATATTGTGTTGCTAGGTGTTGTGTTGCTAGGTGTTATATTGTGTTGCTAGGTGATGTGTTGCTATGTGTTGTATTGTGTTGCTAGGTGTTGTATTGTGTTGCTAGGTGTTGTATTGTGTTGCTAGGTGTTGTATTGTGTTGCTAGGTGTTGTATTGTGTTGCTAGGTGTTATATTGTGTTGCTAGGTGTTGTATTGTGTTGCTAGGTGTTGTATTGTGTTGCTAGGTGTTGTATTGTGTTGCTAGATGTTGTATTGTGTTGCTAGGTGTTGTATTGTGTTGCTAGGTGTTGTATTGTGTTGCTAGGTGTTATATTGCGTTGCTAGGTGTTATATTGTGTTGCTAGGTGTTATATTGTGTTGCTAGGTGTTATATTGTGTTGCTAGGTGTTGTATTGTGTTGCTAGGTGTTATATTGTGTTGCTAGGTGTTGTATTGTGTTGCTAGGTGTTATATTGTGTTGCTAGGTGTTGTATTGTGTTGCTAGATGTTGTATTGTGTTGCTAGGTGTTATATTGTGTTGCTAGGTGTTGTATTGTGTTGCTAGGTGTTATATTGCGTTGCTAGGTGTTATATTGCGTTGCTAGGTGTTATATTGTGTTGCTAGGTGTTATATTGTGTTGCTAGGTGTTGTATTGTGTTGCTAGGTGTTATATTGTGTTGCTAGGTGTTGTATTGTGTTGCTAGGTGTTGTATTGTGTTGCTAGGTGTTGTATTGTGTTGCTAGGTGTTGTATTGTGTTGCTAGGTGTTGTATTGTGTTGCTAGGTGTTGTATTGTGTTGCTAGGTGTTGTATTGTGTTGCTAGGTGTTGTATTGTGTTGCTAGGTGTTGTATTGTGTTGCTAGGTGTTGTATTGTGTTGCTAGGTGTTGTATTGTGTTGCTAGGTGTTGTATTGTGTTGCTAGGTGTTGTATTGTGTTGCTAGGTGTTTGGCTTTGTCGTGTTGTGTTTGCTTTCTTACCATTTTATTGGGGTATTTTATCACAACAGGCTGAACTGGCACCGCTGGGATGAACGCTCCTGTGTGACAAGACAGAAATCAACACCATTACACACACTGGACTACAGTCCCCTAAAACTAAGAAACTAGAAGTGTGCGTTCTCTAATTCTCTCCTTCTCTCTTTCTTTCTCTCTCTCGGAGGACCATGTCCCAGGACTACCTGACATGATGACTCCTTGCTGTCCCCAGTCCACCTGGCCATGCTTCTGCTCCAGTTTCAACTGTTCTGCCTTACTATTATTCAACCATGCTGGTCATTTATGAACATTTGAACATCTTGGCCACGTTCTGTTATAATCTCCACCCGGCACAGCCAGAAGAGGACTGGCCACCCCACATATGCTCTCTCTAATTCTCTCTTTCTTTCTCTCTCTCGGAGGACCTGAGCCCTAGGACCGTGCCCCAGGACTACCTGACATGATGGCTCCTTGCTGTCCCCAGTCCACCTGACTGTGCTGCTGCTCCAGTTTCAACTGTTCTGCCTTACTATTATTCGACCATGCTGGTCATTTATGAACATTTGAACATCTTGGTCATGTTCTGTTATAATCTCTACCCGGCACAGCCAGAAGAGGACTGGCCACCCCACATAGCCTGGTTTCTCTCTAGGTTTCTTCCTAGGTTTTGGCCTTTCTAGGGAGTTTTTCCTAGCCACCGTGCTTTTACACCTGCATTGTTTGCTGTTTGGGGTTTTAGGCTGGGTTTCTGTACAGCACTTTGAGATATCAGCTGATGTACGAAGGGCTATATAAATACATTTGATTTGATTTGATTTAGAAGATTCTAGACCGCATACAAGGGCCTCGGCCCACGGCGACAGTAGCTAACCCAGATGTAAAATGTCCGTCTGCACGACTGGAAGTGGCTTCGGATCAAAGAATCCGCTAAATGGAATATATTATTATAATTATTGATATATTCATGTCCATTCAAATATAGTCATGAAGCTCCTTTTCATCCGTTTGTCCAATCAGAAACATGCCGTCCTGTGCAGAATATGTCATGTAATCCTCTGATTGGAAGAGAACTGAACATCTTTCAGTTAGACAGTGTGGATTGGTCTGATCTCAGCTCCTGGGAGGTCAGTAGCTGAGATCACATTAATCACCACTGTCTAACTGACCTCCCAGGAGCTGTGGTGATTAATCTGATCTCAGCTCCTGGGCGGTCAGTTAGACAGTGGTGATTAATCTGATCTCAGCTCCTGGGAGGTCAGTTAGACAGTGGTGATGAATCTGATCTCAGCTCCTGGGCGGTCAGTTAGACAGTGGTGATTAATCTGATCTCAGCTCCTGGGCGGTCAGTTAGACAGTGGTGATTAATCTGATCTCAGCTCCTGGGCGGTCAGTTAGACAGTGGTGATTAATCTGATCTCAGCTCCTGGGAGGTCCGTTAGACAGTGGTGATTAATCTGATCTCAGCTCCTGGGCGGTCAGTTAGACAGTGGTGATGAATCTGATCTCAGCTCCTGGAAAGACCGTTAGACAGTGGTGATTAATCTGATCTCAGCTCCTGGGCAGTCAGTTAGACAGTGGTGATTAATCTGATCTCAGCTCCTGGGCGGTCCGTTAGACAGTGGTGATTAATCTGATCTCAGCTCCTGGGCGGTCAGTTAGACAGTGGTGATTAATCTGATCTCAGCTCCTGGGCGGTCCGTTAGACAGTGTGATTAATCTGATCTCAGCTCCTGGGCGGTCCGTTAGACAGTATGATTAATCTGATCTCAGCTCCTGGGCGGTCCGTTAGACAGTGTGATTAATCTGATCTCAGCTCCTGGGCGGTCAGTTAGACAGTGGTGATGAATCTGATCTCAGCTCCTGGGCGGTCAGTTAGACAGTGGTGATTAATCTGATCTCAGCTCCTGGGCGGTCAGTTAGACAGTGGTGATTAATCTGATCTCAGCTCCTGGGCGGTCAGTTAGACAGTGGTGATTAATCTGATCTCAGCTCCTGGGCGGTCCGTTCAGTGGTTGAATCTGATCTCAGTGTCAGTTGATTGAATCTGATCTCAGCTCCTGGGCGGTCAGTTAGACAGTGGTGATGAATCTGATCTCAGCTCCTGGGCGGTCCGTTAGACAGTGGTGATGAATCTGATCTCAGCTCCTGGGCGGTCAGTTAGACAGTGGTGATGAATCTGATCTCAGCTCCTGGGCGGTCAGTTAGACAGTGGTGATGAATCTGATCTCAGCTCCTGGGCGGTCAGTTAGACAGTGGTGATGAATCTGATCTCAGCTCCTGGGCGGTCAGTTAGACAGTGGTGATGAATCTGATCTCAGTGGTTGACAGTGGTGATGAATCTGATCTCAGCTCCTGGGCGGTCAGTTAGACAGTGGTGATGAATCTGATCTCAGCTCCTGGGCGGTCAGTTAGACAGTGGTGATTAATCTGATCTCAGCTCCTGGGCGGTCAGTTAGACAGTGGTGATTAATCTGATCTCAGCTCCTGGGCGGTCAGTTAGACAGTGGTGATTAATCTGATCTCAGCTCCTGGGCGGTCCGTTAGACAGTGGTGATGAATCTGATCTCAGCTCCTGGGCGGTCAGTTAGACAGTGGTGATTAATCTGATCTCAGCTCCTGGGCGGTCCGTTAGACAGTGGTGATTAATCTGATCTCAGCTCCTGGGCGGTCAGTTCAGACACTCGTCAGTCTTTTGAAGTGATTCTCCGCCGGGACACTTCAATAGTAACTAACAACAACTAGAAACACATGTTTACTCGGGTCTGATTTCCACGTCGGAGGATAAAAAGATAGAAGCGCTTGTTGATGACATCAGAAGCTCCATTCACCTGTGTGTGTTCTGTCATTCATCTGTGTTGAGGCTGTAGTTATTACATTTAGCTGAATATCAGGAGAACCGGAATAATGACCAACGTTACTGGAAAGCTCACATACTCCCCTTTTTTAAACCCCGCCCCCATCCTAAAGTTATGATGGAGAGGAAAGAGATACTCCCCTTTTTAAACCCCCCCCATCCTAAAGTTATGATGGGGAGGAAAGAGATACTCCCCTTTTTTAAACCCCGCCCCCATCCTAAAGTTATGATGGGGAGGAAAGAGATACTCCCCTTTTTAAACCCCCCCCATCCTAAAGTTATGATGGGGAGGAAAGAGATACTCCCCTTTTTAAACCCCCCCCATCCTAAAGTTATGATGGAGAGGAAAGAGATACTCCCCTTTTAAACCCCCCCATCCTAAAGTTATGATGGGGAGGAAAGAGATACTCCCCTTTTAAACCCCCCCCATCCTAAAGTTATGATGGGGAGGAAAGAGATACTCCCCATTTTAAACCCCCCATCCTAAAGTTATGATGAGGAGGAAAGAGATACTCCCCTTTTAAACCCCCCCCCATTCTAAAGTTATGATGGGGAGGAAAGAGATACTCCCCTTTTTAAACCCTCCCCCATCCTAAAGTTATGATGAGGAGGAAAGAGATACTCCCCTTTTTAAACCCCCCCCCATTCTAAAGTTATGATGGGGAGGAAAGAGATACTCCCCATTTAAACCCCCCCCCATCCTAAAGTTATGATGGGGAGGAAAGAGATACTCCCCTTTTTAAACCCCGCCCCATCCTAAAGTTATGATGGGGAGGAAAGAGATACTCCCCCTTTTTTAAAGCCCCCCCATCCTAAAGTTATGATGGAGAGGAAAGAGATACTCCCCTTTTAAACCCCGCCCCCATCCTAAAGTTATGATGGAGAGGAAAGAGATACTCCCCTTTAAACCTCCCCCATCCTAAAGTTATGATGGAGAGGAAAGAGATACTCCCCTTTTAAACCCCGCCCCATCCTAAAGTTATGATGGAGAGGAAAGAGATACTCCCCTTTTTAAACTGCCCCCATCCTAAAGTTTGATGGAGAGGAAAGAGATCTCCCCTTTTAAACCCCGCCCCCATCCTAAAGTTATGATGGAGAGGAAAGAGATACCTTTTTAAACCCCGCCCCATCCTAAAGTTATGATGGAGAGGAAAGAGATACTCCCCCTTTTTAAACCCCGCCCCCATCCTAAAGTTATGATGGAGAGGAAAGAGATACTCCCCTTTTAAATTGTTTTAACCTGAAGCCTGTATGAACATGTCCTACTGACTCTCTAACTCTCCTACCTTTCCTGTCTCCTCCTCACGGTACTATCTAACATATCAGAACACTCTCCTACCTTTCCTGTCTCCTCCTGGTTAGAGATCAGAACATGTCCTACTGACTCTCCTACCTTTCCTGTCTCCTCCTCACGGTACTATCTAACATACCTGGTTAGATCAGAACATGTCCTACTGACTCTCCTACCTTTCCTGTCTCCTCCTCACGGTGGCTATTAACTACCTGGTTTGATCAGAACATGTCCTACTGACGGTACTATCTAACATACCTGGTTTGTACGTGATGAGACCAGACCTGTTGGTACACGTTCCCTCTGGGAAAATCATTATCTGGAGAGAGGGGAACATCAGCCACATTATCAGACACGTGCTTTCCATGGTTTGAGATCATATGTGTGGATACATCCTGAACACTGTTAGGTGGCTGTTCTCTAGTTTGTTTACTGAACGCCAGACCATGGTTAGGTGGCTGTTCTCTAGTTTGTTTACTGAACGCCAGACCATGGTTAGGTGGCTGTTCTCTAGTTTGTTTACTGAACGCCAGACCATGGTTAGGTGGCTGTTCTCTAGTTTGTTTACTGAACGCCAGACCATGGTTAGGTGGCTGTTCTCTAGTTTGTTTACTGAACGCCAGACCATGGCTCTTTGTTTACTTTGTCCTGTGTGTGTGTGTGTGTGTGTGTGTGTGTGTGTGTGTGTGTGTGTGTGTGTGTGTGTGTGTGTGTGTGTGTGTGTGTGTGTGTGTGTGTGTGTGTGTGTGTGTGTGTGTGTGTGTGACAGACAGACAGACAGACAGACAGACAGACAGACAGACAGACAGACAGACAGACAGACAGACAGACAGACAGACAGACAGACAGACAGACAGACAGACAGACAGACAGACAGACAGACAGACAGACAGACAGACAGACAGACAGACAGACAGACAGACAGACAGACAGACAGACAGACAGACAGACAGACAGACAGACAGACAGACAGACAGACAGACAGACAGACAGACAGACAGACAGACAGACAGACAGACAGACAGACAGACAGACAGACAGAGAGATACAGAGAAAGACAGAGAGAGAGACAGAGAGACAGAGAGAGAGAGAGCTAGAGAGCGAGACAGAGAGACAGAGAGAGAGAGAGAGAGAGAGCTAGAGACGGAGAGTGAGAGAGAGAGCTAGAGAGCGAGAGAGAGATATTCAACTGTACCTGAGGCCATTCTCCTCCAGACTGGGCTCTGCGTTTGATCTCCTCAACAGTCTTCTTACGGGAGTCCTGGTCTGACCTGGAGACAAACACTGGTCTGATGTACTTGATCAGGGCTGGAGGACAGGAGACACAACAGTCAGACACATACTAGTGCTGGGGCCATAAGGTATATTAGCCTGGGTAACAGCATTCCACTTATTAACACTGATCTGGGACCATAAGGTATATTAGCCTGGGTATCAGCATTCCACTTATTAACACTGGTCTGGGGCCATAAGGTATATTAGCCTGGGTATCAGCATTCCACTCATTAACACTGGTCTGGGGCCATAAGGTATATTAGCCTGGGTATCAGCATTCCACTCATTAACACTGGTCTGGGGCCATAAGGTATATTAGCCTGGGTAACAGCATTCTGTATCTGTCTAGCTAACATTTTCTACATAAAAACCTACTAAGGTCTACACTTGAATTGGAATGACAGCAGCAACTGATCTGAGACCAGGTTAAAAGGTATCTGTCTAGCTAACATTTTCTATACATTTCCTGTACAATTTCGGTTGTAATTTGACAACAGAGAATCTGTTAGGTTAACAGGAAGTGGTTAACAGAAAGTGGTTATCTACGAACTCAGCTTCAGTGGTTATCCAGCCCTTGTCCAGGTCCAATCATTTACAGAACTGTACCGGTTACCGTTCTGACTCAAAACCACACTTCCTGAAACAGGAATTTCACTCCTGTCAGACTGAAAGGTCACACCAGGGTTCAACACGGGGTTCACTCTTCAAGAGCACTTCCTCTAGTCAAGGTTCTCACTTCCTCTTCCCCCTGCTTTGACACAGGTCTCAAGGTCCTCTATAGCAGAGACTACTGCTGTACTAGAGACCTGGACCCTGTGGTGCTGAGCCTGGATCAGAACTGCTGTACTGTAGAGCTGGACCCTGTGGTGCTGAGCCTGTCTCTGGGTCAGAACTACTGTATTATAGACCTGGACCCTGTGGTGCTGAGCCTGGATCAGAACTGCTGTACTAGAGACCTGGACCCTGTGGTGCTGAGCCTGGATCAGAACTGCTGTACTAGAGACCTGGACCCTGTGGTGCTGAGCCTGGATCAGAACTGCTGTACTAGAGACCTGGACCCTGTGGTGCTGAGCCTGGATCAGAACTGCTGTACTGTAGAGCTGGTCCCTGTGGTGCTGAGCCTGGATCAGAGACTACTGCTGTACTAGAGACCTGGACCCTGTGGTGCTGAGCCTGGATCAGAACTGCTGTACTGTAGAGCTGGACCCTGTGGTGTTGAGCCTGTATCTGGGTCAGAACTACTGTACTGTAAAGCTGGACCCTGTGGTGCTGAGCCTGTATCCAGGGATCTAGTCTAGCCACTACATAGCCATTAGTCCCAGGGATCTAGTCTAGCCACTACATAGCCATTAGTCCCAGGGATCTAGTCTAGCCACTACACAGTCATTAGTCCCAGGGATCTAGTCTAGCCACTACACAGTCATTAGTCCCAGGGATCTAGTCTTGCCACTACACATTACAGACATTAGTCCCAGGGATCGAGTCTAGCCACTACACATTAGTCATTAGTCCCAGGGATCTAACCTAGCCACTACACAGCCATTAGTCCCAGGGATCTAATCTAGCCACTACACAGCCATTAGTCCAAGGGATCTAATCTAGCCACTAAACTACACAGCCATTAGTCCCAGGGATCTAATCTAGCCACTACACAGCAATTAATCCCAGGGATCTAGTCTAGCCACTACACAGCCATTAGTCCCAGGGATCTAGTCTAGCCACTACACAGCCATTAGTCCCAGGGGATCTAGTCTAGCCACTACACTACAGCCATTAGTCCCAGGGATCTAGTCTAGCCACTACACAGCCAACATGATTCTAATACAGAGTAGGCTTGCTGCTGCTGAACACAATGAATGTCCAAACCCACTCCCTGTGCTACGCCTGGTTACCCTAACAAGATGTTGAGGAGGTTATTAGATCCCGGCCGGACACTGCAGTGAAAGGTTTCCCCTCGTAGGTCTCTATGAATATCAGCGAAGGTAAAACACGGTTAGAACTGTACTTAAATATAATAAAGAGTTAGTGAATTTCCTAATGATCTTCTGTGTGCCGCAAGATCACAGGTTAGAGGACTACAGTACAGGCCTAGTGACACAAGATCATAGGTTAGAGGACTACAGTACAGGCCTAGTGACACCAGATCACAGGTTAGAGGACTACAGTACAGGCCTGGTGACACCAGATCACAGGTTAGAGGACTACAGTACAGGCCTAGTGACACCAGATCACAGGTTAGAGGACTACAGTACAGGCCTGGTGACACCAGATCACAGGTTAGAGGACTACAGTACAGGCCTAGTGACACAAGATCACAGGTTAGAGGACTACAGAGGACTACAGTACAGGCCTAGTGACACCAGATCACAGGTTAGAGGACTACAGTACAGGCCTGGTGACACAAGATCACAGGTTAGAGGACTACAGCACAGGCCTAGTGACACCAGATCACAGGTTAGAGGACTACAGTACAGGCCTGGTGACACCAGATCACAGGTTAGAGGACTACAGTACAGGCCTGGTGACACCAGATCACAGGTTAGAGGACTACAGTACAGGCCTAGTGACACCAGATCACTGGTTAGAGGACTACAGTACAGGCCTAGTGACACCAGATCACAGGTTAGAGGACTACAGTACAGGCCTGGTGACACCAGATCACAGGTTAGAGGACTACAGAGGACTACAGTACAGGCCTAGTGACACCAGATCACAGGTTAGAGGACTACAGTACAGGCCTGGTGACACCAGATCACAGGTTAGAGGACTACAGTACAGGCCTAGTGACACCAGATCACAGGTTAGAGGACTACAGTACAGGCCTGGTGACACCAGATCACAGGTTAGAGGACTACAGTACAGGCCTGGTGACACCAGATCACAGGTTAGAGGACTACAGAGGACTACAGTACAGGCCTGGTGACACCAGATCACAGGTTAGAGGACTACAGAGGACTACAGTACAGGCCTGGTGACACCAGATCACAGGTTAGAGGACTACAGAGGACTACAGTACAGGCCTAGTGACACCAGATCACAGGTTAGAGGACTACAGTACAGGCCTAGTGACACCAGATCACAGGTTAGAGGACTACAGTACAGGCCTAGTGACACAAGATCACAGGTTAGAGGACTACAGTACAGGCCTGGTGACACCAGATCACAGGTTAGAGATAGAGAGAGAGATAGAGAGAGACAGAAAGAGAGAGATAGAGAGACAGAGAGAGAGAGAGACAGAGGAAGAGAGACAGAGAGAGAGAGACGGATGGGACATAGAGAATCCTACTCACTGCCCCAGACAGGGATGTCCTTGCTCTCTGCCTTCATGACGATGGAGGACATGGACATGGTGACGGGGATCGCATCGAAGTAGGAGGAGTGGGGTGCCAGCGTTAGGATAGGGGCCTCGGCCGGTAGCGCCTGGCGCCCCTTCACCGTCATCCAATGGAAGCCTCCTGCAAACCACATGACCCGCATGATGGTCCTCAGAGCCACGTCCACAAACCTGGAGAGAGACATTTGTTACATTGAGTTACTAACAGAACCACACAACATTGTTTAATGAGAGGATAGACGGTACAGTGTGCAGGAGAGTCTCTACAACCATTATTCTACAGATATAGAGCAGACACCACAGCAGGAGAGTCTCTACAACCATTATTCTACAGATATAGAGCAGACACCACAGCAGGAGAGTCTCTACAACCATTATTCTACAGACATTGAGCAGACACCACAGCAGGAGTCCCTACAACCATTATTCTACAGACATTGAGCAGACACCACAGCTGGAGAGTCTCTACAACCATTATTCTACAGACATAGAGCAGACACCACAGCTGGAGAGTCTCTACAACCATTATTCTACTGACATTGAGCAGACACCACAGCAGGAGAGTCTCTACAACCATTATTCTACCGACATTGAGCAGACACCACAGCAGGAGAGTCTCTACAACCATTATTCTACAGACACTGAGCAGACACCACAGCAGGAGAGTCTCTACAACCATTATTCTACAGACATAGAGCAGACACCACAGCTGGAGAGTCTCTACAACCATTATTCTACAGACATTGAGCAGACACCACAGCAGGAGAGTCTCTACAACCATTATTCTACAGACATAGAGCAGACACCACAGCAGGAGAGTCTCTACAACCATTATTCTACAGACATAGAGCAGACACCACAGCTGGAGAGTCTCTACAACCATTATTCTACAGACATTGAGCAGACACCACAGCAGGAGAGTCTCTACAACCATTATTCTACAGACATAGAGCAGACACCACAGCAGGAGAGTCTCTACAACCATTATTCTATAGACATAGAGCAGACACCACAGCTGGAGAGTCTCTACAACCATTATTCTACAGACATTGAGCAGACACCACAGCAGGAGAGTCTCTACAACCATTATTCTATAGACATAGAGCAGACACCACAGCTGGAGAGTCTCTACAACCATTATTCTACAGACATTGAGCAGACACCACAGCAGGAGAGTCCCTACAACTATAGTATAATGTAATGTGGAGGCAGTATAATGTAATGTGAGGCAGTATAATGTAATGTGGAGGCAGTATAATGTAATGTGGAGGCAGTATAATGTAATGTAGAGGCAGTATAATGTAATGTAGAGGCAGTATAATGTAATGTAGAGGCAGTATAATGTAATGTGGAGGCAGTATAATGTAATGTGGAGGCAGTATAATGTAACGTGAGGCAGTATAATGTAATGTAATGTAGAGGCAGTATAATGTAATGTGGAGGCAGTATAATGTAATGTGGAGGCAGTATAATGTAATGTGGAGGCAGTATAATGTAATGTGAGGCAGTATAATGTAATGTAAGGCAGTATAATGTAATGTGAGGCAGTATAATGTAATGTGGAGGCAGTATAATGTAATGTGGAGGCAGTATAATGTAATGTGGAGGCAGTATAATGTAATGTGAGGCAGTATAATGTAATGTAAGGCAGTATAATGTAATGTGAGGCAGTATAATGTAATGTGGAGGCAGTATAATGTAATGTAAGGCAGTATAATGTAATGTGAGGCAGTATAATGTAATGTAAGGCAGTATAATGTAATGTGAGGCAGTATAATGTAATGTAAGGCAGTATAATGTAATGTGAGGCAGTATAATGTAATGTAAGGCAGTATAATGTAATGTGGAGGCAGTATAATGTAATGTGGAGGCAGTATAATGTAATGTGAGGCAGTATAATGTAATGTGGAGGCAGTTTAATGTAATGTAATGTGGAGGCAGTATAATGTAATGTGGAGGCAGTATAATGTAATGTGAGGCATTATAATGTAATGTGGAGGCAGTATAATGTAATGTGAGGCATTATAATGTAATGTGGAGGCAGTATAATGTAATGTGGAGGCCGTATAATGTAATGTGAGGCAGTATAATATAATGTGGAGGCAGTATAATGTAATGTGGAGACAGTCTAATGCACATATGTCAGAGTCAAGGCCCGCGGGCCACATCCGGCCCACGAGAATGTTTTTTACGGCCCCTGGGATGATCTTGATTTATTATTAGAACCGGCCCGCAGACCGCAGCAAGCCGGCAGCCCGCAGATCTTTTACACGCACCAATACTACATTTCCCACAATGCAACGGTGACGCACCGAGCAGTAGGCTGCTTCATTTCAATATTTATTGGCACAGCAGTTGTCAGCATCACAGTAAAATTAACTTTCAGATACCCATCAAAAATGGCAAAACGGAAGGTGGACACTGAGAACCGGGGGTTTCAAACAAGTTGGGAGTCGGAGTATTTGTTCACGGAGGTAGCTGGAAAACCTGTGTGTCTTCTGTGTGGAGAAAGTGTGGCGGTACTGAAAGAGTATAATCTGAGACGACATTATGAAACGAAACACGCGGACAAAAACAAGAATATGGACATGGAACAAAGGCTACAAAAGGCAGAGGAATTAAAACGAGGCCTCAAATCTCGACAGGCTCTGTTCAAAAAAGCCAAATCACAAGGCCAGGCTGCTGTCAAGGCCAGTTTTATTTTGGCAGAAGAGATCGCTAAATCAGCCCGGCCATTTACGGAGGGGATTTCATCAAAAACTGCATGATTAAAGTTTGTGACGAAGTTTGCCCAGAAAAAAGGCAACTCTTTTTAAATGTGAGTCTGAGCAGAAACACCATTGCCGAGAGAGTAGACCAGTTGTCCATCAATCTAAAAGAGCAGCTTGTGAAAAAGGGAAAAGATTTCATTGCATATTCCTTGGCTGTGGATGAGAGCACCGACATTTCTGACATTGCCCAGTTGTCAATTTTCATCCGCGGAGTGGACTCCAGCCTAAGCGTGACAGAGGAGTTTTTGGCTTTACGTCCTATGCATGGCACAACTACGGGGCATGATTTGTATGAAGAGGTGTCAAGATGTGTAAATGAGATGGAGCTGCCTTGGGAAAAACTCGTGGGTTTGACAACCGACGGAGCACCTGCGATGTGTGGACACAGGAGCGGACTGGTGGGGAAGATACGGGAAAAGATGCAAGAGGAAAACGCGACAGGTGAGCTGACAGCTTATCATTGTATCATACACCAGGAAGCGTTGTGCGGTAAAGCCTTGAAAATGGAGCATGTAATGAGCATCATCACGCGCACAGTTAACTTTATCAGAGCCAAAGGTTTGAATCACCGCCAGTTCAAGGCATTTCTGACGGAGTTAGAAACGGGGCATGGTGATTTGCCTTATCACACAGAGGTGCGATGGCTAAGCCAGGGAAAGGTGCTTCAAAGATGTTTCGAGCTTCGTGAGGAGATTTGTCTGTTCTTGGACAGCAAAGGGAAAGACACAACACAACTCCGAGATGAAATGTTTCTGTGTGAAATGGCTTTTCTGTGTGACATTACGAGTCATCTGAATGCAATGAACTTGCAGCTGCAGGGTCGGGATCGTGTCATCTCTGATATGTACAGTACAGTGAAGGCATTTAAAACCAAACTGACTCTGTGGGAGACGCAGATGCGGAAAGAAAATTTGAGCCACTTTCCCAGCTGCCAGACCATGAAAGAGAAGCTCTCTACCAGTGCGTTCCCGAGCGCACAGTTGGCTGATAAAATAGGTATGCTTGCCGCTGACTTTCGACGCCGATTTGCTGACTTTGAAGCACAAAAAAGCAGGTTGGAACTGCTCGGTAACCCATTTGCTGTTGACGTGGAAAGCTCACCACCAAACCTCCAAATGGAGTTGATTGACCTCCAATGCAATGATGCACTGAGGGCAAAATATGCGGCAGTGGGTGCTGCGGAGTTCGCCCGTTTCCTCCCGACACAATGCCCCAGCTGCGCATCCAGGCTGCTCAAACGTTGTCTATGTTTGGCAGCACATACCTGTGTGAACAACTGTTTTCTTTGATGAACTTGAACAAAACATCACACAGAAGTCGACTTACTGCTGAACACCTCCACTCAATTCTGAGGATTTCCTCAGCTCAGAGCCTTACCCCGAACATTGATGAACTTGTGGAAAAGATGGGACACCACCAAGTATCACCCTCAACCTCAAACAAGTGAACATTACTGTGCAATCACATATTTAGAGTTTTTACTCAGTTCAAGTTTAAAAGTTAAAGTTTAATATTTGTTTTCACTGCATGTTACTTCTCCTTAAACAAAGTGTTGTTTTTGATTAATAGATTTTTGCACTTTATTTTATTGTATTTCAATCCAATTATATTTTTAAAATATTTCAGTTGAGTGGATGATAGAAAATTGCTATTATTGTTTTTTTCTTTGAAGTAAATTTAGCCCACTTTTGCTAAAATAGAAAATATAGGCTACTGATGGTGCCTTGAATACCGGTTTCTTTCATTTAATGTTCATGTTATGGGGATTTTTATATAAAGGAAATTTGTCTTTTGTGTCTGTTGAAAATTAAAGATTACTGACAGAGCCATAAGAAAATATTGCTTTATTTATCTGATCATATTGGAATATATTTGTTAGGTTTTCAGTAGGTTCAATTAGGTTCACTAGACTATATGCGTCATTTAAAAATTTTTCAATGAACATTCGAACAGTCCGGCCCTCGGCTTGTAGCTAAATTTTTTATTTGGCCCTCCGTCCATTTGACTTTGACACCCCTGGTCTAATGTAATGTAATGTGGCCCGTTCCTGTAGGTTCATGCTCTACAACATCCGCAGAGTACGACCCTGCCTCACACAGGAAGCGGCGCAGGTCCTAATCCAGGCACTTGTCATCTCCCGTCTGGATTACTGCAACTCGCTGTTGGCTGGGCTCCCTGCCTGTGCCATTAAACCCCTTCAACTCATCCAGAACGCCGCAGCCCGTCTGGTGTTCAACCTTCCCAAGTTCTCTCACGTCACCCCGCTCCTCCGTTCTCTCCACTGGCTTCCAGTTGAAGCTCGCATCCGCTACAAGACCATGGTGCTTGCCTACGGAGCTGTGAGGGGAACGGCACCTCAGTACCTCCAGGCTCTGATCAGGCCCTACACCCAAACAAGGGCACTGCGTTCATCCACCTCTGGCCTGCTCGCCTCCCTACCACTGAGGAAGTACAGCTCCCTCAGTAATCCCTCTCACCCCCCCCCCCTTAAGTTTTAGATGCACTATTGTTAAGTGACTGTCCCACTGGATGTCATAAGGTGAATGCACCAATTTGTAAGTCGCTCTGGATAAGAGCGTCTGCTAAATGACTTAAATGTAAATGTATGTAATGTGGAGGCATTATAATGTAATGTGGAGGCAGTATAATGTAATGTGGAGGCAGTATAATGTAATGTGGAGTCAGTATAATGTAATGTGAGGCAGTATAATGTAATGTGGAGGCAGTATAATGTAATGTGGAGGCAGTATAATGTAATGTAAGGCAGTATAATGTAATGTGGAGGCAGTATAATGTAATGTGGAGGCAGTATAATGTAATGTGAGGCAGTATAATGTAATGTGGAGGCAGTATAATGTAATGTGGAGGCAGTATAATGTAATGTGGAGGCAGTATAATGTAATGTGGAGGCAGTATAATGTAATGTGAGGCAGTATAATGTAATGTGGAGGCAGTATAATGTAATGTAATGTGAGGCAGTATAATGTAATGTGAGGCAGTATAATGTAATGTAATGTGGAGGCAGTATAATGTAATGTGGAGGCAGTATAATGTAATGTAATGTGAGGCAGTATAATGTAATGTAATGTGAGGCAGTATAATGTAATGTGGAGGCAGTATAATGTAATGTGGAGGCAGTATAATGTAATGTGGAGGCAGTATAATGTAATGTGAGGCAGTATAATGTAATGTAAGGCAGTATAATGTAATGTGAGGCAGTATAATGTAATGTGGAGGCAGTATAATGTAATGTAAGGCAGTATAATGTAATGTGAGGCAGTATAATGTAATGTAAGGCAGTATAATGTAATGTGAGGCAGTATAATGTAATGTAAGGCAGTATAATGTAATGTGAGGCAGTATAATGTAATGTAAGGCAGTATAATGTAATGTGGAGGCAGTATAATGTAATGTGGAGGCAGTATAATGTAATGTAAGGCAGTATAATGTAATGTGAGGCAGTATAATGTAATGTAAGGCAGTATAATGTAATGTGGAGGCAGTATAATGTAATGTGGAGGCAGTATAATGTAATGTGAGGCAGTATAATGTAATGTGGAGGCAGTTTAATGTAATGTAATGTGGAGGCAGTATAATGTAATGTGGAGGCAGTATAATGTAATGTGGAGGCAGTATAATGTAATGTGAGGCATTATAATGTAATGTGGAGGCAGTATAATGTAATGTGGAGGCCGTATAATGTAATGTGAGGCAGTATAATATAATGTGGAGGCAGTATAATATAATGTGGAGGCAGTATAAAGTAATGTGGAGGCAGTATAAAGTAATGTGGAGACAGTCTAATGCACATATGTCAGAGTCAAGGCCCGCGGGCCACATCCGGCCCGCGAGAAGGTTTTTTACGGCCCCTGGGATGATCTTGATTTATTATTAGAACCGGCCCGCAGACCGCAGCAAGCCGGCAGCCCGCAGATCTTTTACACGCACCAATACTACATTTCCCACAATGCAACGGTGACGCACCGAGCAGTAGGCTGCTTCATTTCAATATTTATTGGCACAGCAGTTGTCAGCATCACAGTAAAATTAACTTTCAGATACCCATCAAAAATGGCAAAACGGAAGGTGGACACTGAGAACCGGGGGTTTCAAACAAGGTGGGAGTCGGAGTATTTGTTCACGGAGGTAGCTGGAAAACCTGTGTGTCTTCTGTGTGGAGAAAGTGTGGCGGTACTGAAAGAGTATAATCTGAGACGACATTATGAAACGAGACACGCGGACAAAAACAAGAATATGGACATGGAACAAAGGCTACAAAAGGCAGAGGAATTAAAACGAGGCCTCAAATCTCGACAGGCTCTGTTCAAAAAAGCCAAATCACAAGGCCAGGCTGCTGTCAAGGCCAGTTTTATTTTGGCAGAAGAGATCGCTAAATCAGCCCGGCCATTTACGGAGGGGGATTTCATCAAAAACTGCATGATTAAAGTTTGTGACGAAGTTTGCCCAGATAAAAGGCAACTCTTTTTAAATGTGAGTCTGAGCAGAAACACCATTGCCGAGAGAGTAGACCAGTTGTCCATCAATCTAAAAGAGCAGCTTGTGAAAAAGGGAAAAGATTTCATTGCATATTCCTTGGCTGTGGATGAGAGCACCGACATTTCTGACATTGCCCAGTTGTCAATTTTCATCCGCGGAGTGGACTCCAGCCTAAGCGTGACAGAGGAGTTTTTGGCTTTACGTCCTATGCATGGCACAACTACGGGGCATGATTTGTATGAAGAGGTGTCAAGATGTGTAAATGAGATGGAGCTGCCTTGGGAAAAACTCGTGGGTTTGACAACCGACGGAGCACCTGCGATGTGTGGACACAGGAGCGGACTGGTGGGAAGATACGGGAAAAGATGCAAGAGGAAAACGCGACAGGTGAGCTGACAGCTTATCATTGTATCATACACCAGGAAGCGTTGTGCGGTAAAGCCTTGAAAATGGAGCATGTAATGAGCATCATCACGCGCACAGTTAACTTTATCAGAGCCAAAGGTTTGAATCACCGCCAGTTCAAGGCATTTCTGACGGAGTTAGAAACGGGGCATGGTGATTTGCCTTATCACACAGAGGTGCGATGGCTAAGCCAGGGAAAGGTGCTTCAAAGATGTTTCGAGCTTCGTGAGGAGATTTGTCTGTTCTTGGACAGCAAAGGGAAAGACACAACACAACTCCGAGACGAAATGTTTCTGTGTGAAATGGCTTTTCTGTGTGACATTACGAGTCATCTGAATGCAATGAACTTGCAGCTGCAGGGTCGGGATCGTGTCATCTCTGATATGTACAGTACAGTGAAGGCATTTAAAACCAAACTGACTCTGTGGGAGACGCAGATGCGGAAAGAAAATTTGAGCCACTTTCCCAGCTGCCAGACCATGAAAGAGAAGCTCTCTACCAGTGCGTTCCCGAGCGCACAGTTGGCTGATAAAATAGGTATGCTTGCCGCTGACTTTCGACGCCGATTTGCTGACTTTGAAGCACAAAAAGCAGGTTGGAACTGCTCGGTAACCCATTTGCTGTTGACGTGGAAAGCTCACCACCAAACCTCCAAATGGAGTTGATTGACCTCCAATGCAATGATGCACTGAGGGCAAAATATGCGGCAGTGGGTGCTGCGGAGTTCGCCCGTTTCCTCCCCGACACAATGCCCCAGCTGCGCATCCAGGCTGCTCAAACGTTGTCTATGTTTGGCAGCACATACCTGTGTGAACAACTGTTTTCTTTGATGAACTTGAACAAAACATCACACAGAAGTCGACTTACTGCTGAACACCTCCACTCAATTCTGAGGATTTCCTCAGCTCAGAGCCTTACCCCGAACATTGATGAACTTGTGGAAAAGATGGGACACCACCAAGTATCACCCTCAACCTCAAACAAGTGAACATTACTGTGCAATCACATATTTAGAGTTTTTACTCAGTTCAAGTTTAAAAGTTAAAGTTTAATATTTGTTTTCACTGCATGTTACTTCTCCTTAAACAAAGTGTTGTTTTTGATTAATAGATTTTTGCACTTTATTTTATTGTATTTCAATCCAATTATATTTTTAAAATATTTCAGTTGAGTGGATGATAGAAAATTGCTATTATTGTTTTTTTCTTTGAAGTAAATTTAGCCCACTTTTGCTAAAATAGAAAATATAGGCTACTGATGGTGCCTTGAATACCGGTTTCTTTCATTTAATGTTCATGTTATGGGGATTTTTATATAAAGGAAATTTGTCTTTTGTGTCTGTTGAAAATTAAAGATTACTGACAGAGCCATAAGAAAATATTGCTTTATTTATCTGATCATATTGGAATATATTTGTTAGGTTTTCAGTAGGTTCAATTAGGTTCACTAGACTATATGCGTCATTTAAAAAATTTTCAATGAACATTCGAACAGTCCGGCCCTCGGCTTGTAGCTAAATTTTTTATTTGGCCCTCCGTCCATTTGACTTTGACACCCCTGGTCTAATGTAATGTAATGTGGCCCGTTCCTGTAGGTTCATGCTCTACAACATCCGCAGAGTACGACCCTGCCTCCTTCTGTAGCTCAGTTGGTAGAGCATGGCGCTTGTAACGCAAGGGTAGTGGGTTCGATTCCCGGGACCACCCATACGTAGAATGTATGCACACATGACTGTAAGTCGCTTTGGATAAAAGCGTCTGCTAAATGGCATATTATATTTATATTATATATATTTTTATATTATTATACAGGAAGCGGCGCAGGTCCTAATCCAGGCACTTGTCATCTCCCGTCTGGATTACTGCAACTCGCTGTTGGCTGGGCTCCCTGCCTGTGCCATTAAACCCCTTCAACTCATCCAGAACGCCGCAGCCCG
>NW_025747285.1:45000-62419 GCF_021184085.1 Oncorhynchus gorbuscha
CCCTTTCCTCTCTCTGTTGTAGTGTCTATAACCCTTTCCTCTCTCTGTTGTAGTGTCTATAACCCTTTCCTCTCTCTGTTGTAGTGTCTATAACCCTTTCCTCTCTCTGTTGTAGTGTCTCTAACCCTTTCCCTCTCTCTGTTGTAGTGTCTCTAACCCTTTCCTCTCTCTGTTGTAGTGTCTCTAACCCTTTCCTCTCTCTGTTGTAGTGTCTATAACCCTTTCCTCTCTCTGTTGTAGTGTCTATAACCCTTTCCTCTCTCTGTTGTAGTGTCTATAACCCTTTCCTCTCTCTGTTGTAGTGTCTATAACCCTTTCCTCTCTCTGTTGTAGTGTCTATAACCCTTTCCTCTCTCTGTTGTAGTGTCTCTAACCCTTTCCTCTCTCTGTTGTAGTGTCTCTAACCCTTTCCTCTCTCTGTTGTAGTGTCTCTAACCCTTTCCTCTCTCTGTTGTAGTGTCTCTAACCCTTTCCTCTCTCTGTTGTGTGTGTCTCTGTTGTAACCCTTTCCTCTCTCTGTTGTAGTGTCTATAACCCTTTCCTCTCTCTGTTGTAGTGTCTCTAACCCTTTCCTCTCTCTGTTGTAGTGTCTATAACCCTTTCCTCTCTCTGTTGTAGTGTCTATAACCCTTTCCTCTCTCTGTTGTAGTGTCTATAACCCTTTCCTCTCTCTGTTGTAGTGTCTATAACCCTTTCCTCTCTCTGTTGTAGTGTCTATAACCCTTTCCTCTCTCTGTTGTAGTGTCTATAACCCTTTCCTCTCTCTGTTGTAGTGTCTATAACCCTTTCCTCTCTCTGTTGTAGTGTCTCTAACCCTTTCCTCTCTCTGTTGTAGTGTCTATAACCCTTTCCTCTCTCTGTTGTAGTGTCTATAACCCTTTCTCTCTCTGTTGTAGTGTCTATAACCCTTTCCTCTGTTGTAGTGTCTATAACCCTTTCCTCTCTCTGTTGTAGTGTCTATAACCCTTTCCTCTCTCTGTTGTAGTGTCTCTAACCCTTTCCTCTCTCTGTTGTAGTGTCTATAACCCTTTCTCTCTCTGTTGTAGTGTCTCTAACCCTTTCCTCTCTCTGTTGTAGTGTCTATAACCCTTTCCTCTCTCTGTTGTAGTGTCTATAACCCTTTCCTCTCTCTGTTGTAGTGTCTATAACCCTTTCCTCTCTCTGTTGTAGTGTCTATAACCCTTTCCTCTCTCTGTTGTAGTGTCTATAACCCTTTCTCTCTCTCTGTTGTAGTGTCTATAACCCTTTCCTCTCTCTGTTGTAGTGTCTATAACCCTTTCCTCTCTCTGTTGTAGTGTCTCTAACCCTTTCCTCTCTCTGTTGTAGTGTCTCTAACCCTTTCCTCTCTCTGTTGTAGTGTCTATAACCCTTTCCTCTCTCTGTTGTAGTGTCTATAACCCTTTCCTCTCTCTGTTGTAGTGTCTATAACCCTTTCCTCTCTCTGTTATAGTGTCTCTAACCCTTTCCTCTCTCTGTTGTAGTGTCTCTAACCCTTTCCTCTCTCTGTTGTAGTGTCTCTAACCCTTTCCTCTCTCTGTTGTAGTGTCTATAACCCTTTCCTCTCTCTGTTGTAGTGTCTATAACCCTTTCCTCTCTCTGTTGTAGTGTCTATAACCCTTTCCTCTCTCTGTTGTAGTGTCTATAACCCTTTCCTCTCTCTGTTGTAGTGTCTATAACCCTTTCCTCTCTCTGTTGTAGTGTCTATAACCCTTTCCTCTCTCTGTTGTAGTGTCTATAACCCTTTCCTCTCTCTGTTGTAGTGTCTATAACCCTTTCCTCTCTCTGTTGTAGTGTCTATAACCCTTTCCTCTCTCTGTTGTAGTGTCTATAACCCTTTCCTCTCTCTGTTGTAGTGTCTATAACCCTTTCCTCTCTCTGTTGTAGTGTCTATAACCCTTTCCTCTCTCTGTTGTAGTGTCTATAACCCTTTCCTCTCTCTGTTGTAGTGTCTATAACCCTTTCCTCTCTCTGTTGTAGTGTCTCTAACCCTTTCCTCTCTCTGTTGTAGTGTCTATAACCCTTTCCTCTCTCTGTTGTAGTGTCTCTAACCCTTTCCTCTCTCTGTTGTAGTGTCTATAACCCTTTCCTCTCTCTGTTGTAGTGTCTCTAACCCTTTCCTCTCTCTGTTGTAGTGTCTATAACCCTTTCCTCTCTCTGTTGTAGTGTCTATAACCCTTTCCTCTCTCTGTTGTAGTGTCTATAACCCTTTCCTCTCTCTGTTGTAGTGTCTATAACCCTTTCCTCTCTCTGTTGTAGTGTCTATAACCCTTTCCTCTCTCTGTTGTAGTGTCTCTAACCCTTTCCTCTCTCTGTTGTAGTGTCTCTAACCCTTTCCTCTCTCTGTTGTAGTGTCTATAACCCTTTCCTCTGTTGTAGTGTCTATAACCCTTTCCTCTCTCTGTTGTAGTGTCTATAACCCTTTCCTCTCTCTGTTGTAGTGTCTATAACCCTTTCCTCTCTCTGTTGTAGTGTCTATAACCCTTTCCTCTCTCTGTTGTAGTGTCTATAACCCTTTCCTCTCTCTGTTGTAGTGTCTATAACCCTTTCCTCTCTCTGTTGTAGTGTCTATAACCCTGTCCTCTCTCTGTTGTAGTGTCTATAACCCTTTCCTCTCTCTGTTGTAGTGTCTATAACCCTTTCCTCTCTCTGTTGTAGTGTCTATAACCCTTTCCTCTCTCTGTTGTAGTGTCTATAACCCTTTCCTCTCTCTGTTGTAGTGTCTATAACCCTGTCCTCTCTGTTGTAGTGTCTATAACCCTTTCCTCTCTCTGTTGTAGTGTCTATAACCCTTTCCTCTCTCTGTTGTAGTGTCTCTAACCCTTTCCTCTCTCTGTTGTAGTGTCTATAACCCTTTCCAGAGGGATCGTGTATCTCAGAGTGAACCACAGAGGGTTCATGTATCTCAGAGTGAACCACAGAGGGTCCATGTATCTCAGAGTGAACCACGGAGGGTCCATGTATCTCAGAGTGAACCACGGAGGGTCCATGTATCTCAGAGTGAACCACAGAGGGTCCATGTATCTCAGAGTGAACCACAGAGGGTTCATGTATCTCAGAGTGAACCACAGAGGGTTCATGTATCTCAGAGTGAACCACAGAGGGTTCATGTATCTCAGAGTGAACCACAGAGGGTTCATAATCTCAGAGTGAACCACAGAGGGTTCATGTATCTCAGAGTTCTATGAACCACAGAGGGTTCATGTGTCTCAGAGTGAACCACAGAGGGTTCATGTATCTCAGAGTGAACCACAGAGGGTTCATGTATCTCAGAGTGAACCACAGAGGGTTCATGTATCTCAGAGTGAACCACAGAGGGTTCATGTATCTCAGAGTGAACCACAGAGGGTTCATGTATCTCAGAGTGAACCACAGAGGGTTCATGTATCTCAGAGTGAACCACAGAGGGTTCATGTATCTCAGAGTGAACCACAGAGGGTTCATGTATCTCAGAGTGAACCACAGAGGGTTCATGTATCTCAGAGTGAACCACAGAGGGTTCATGTATCTCAGAGTGAACCACAGAGGGTTCATGTATCTCAGAGTGAACCACAGAGGGTTCATGTATCTCAGAGTGAACCACAGAGGGTTCATGTATCTCAGAGTGAGTGTTAGAGTGTGTTTGTCCCCTCACAGTTCCACCACCATCTCGTTGGCATCTCACAGAGAGTTGAGGTTAGGGTCAGATGGATAGGGTTAAAGGTTATAGGGGTCATGGGTTAGGTTAGCATACATACTTCCTCCATAGAGACTGGGGTTCCACCACCATCTCGTTGCGTCCCACAGAGGCGATGAAGGCGAAGGGCCAGGCCAGCAGCATCATGAAGGCTGCCAGGAACAACCGGATGGGGAATAGAGTCACCGTCATCAACGCTATCTGAATGGAGACAAAGATGGAGAAGAGAGATGTAGACAGACAGCTTGGATAGACAGAACAGAGCTGTAGACAGACAGCTTGGATAGACAGAACAGAGCTGTAGACAGACAGCTTGGATAGACAGAACAGAGCTGTAGACAGACAGCTTGGATAGACAGAACAGAGCTGTAGACAGACAGCTTGGATAGACAGAACAGAGCTGTAGACAGACAGCTTGGATAGACAGAACAGAGCTGTAGACAGACAGCTTGGATAGACAGAACAGAGCTGTAGACAGACAGCTTGGATAGACAGAACAGAGCTGTAGACAGACAGCTTGGATAGACAGAACAGAGCTGTAGACAGACAGCTTGGATAGACAGAACAGAGCTGTAGACAGACAGCTTGGATAGACAGAACAGAGCTGTAGACAGACAGCTTGGATAGACAGAACAGAGCTGTAGACAGACAGCTTGGATAGACAGAACAGAGCTGTAGACAGACAGCTTGGATAGACAGAACAGAGCTGTAGACAGACAGCTTGGATAGACAGAACAGAGCTGTAGACAGACAGCTTGGATAGACAGAACAGAGCTGTAGACAGACAGCTTGGATAGACAGAACAGAGCTGTAGACAGACAGCTTGGATAGACAGAACAGAGCTGTAGACAGACAGCTTGGATAGACAGAACAGAGCTGTAGACAGACAGCTTGGATAGACAGAACAGAGATGTAGACAGACAGCTTGGATAGACAGAACAGAGCTGTAGACAGACAGCTTGGATAGACAGAACAGAGATGTAGACAGACAGCTTGGATAGACAGAACAGAGCTGTAGACAGACAGCTTGGATAGACAGAACAGAGCTGTAGACAGACAGCTTGGATAGACAGAACAGAGCTGTAGACAGACAGCTTGGATAGACAGAACAGAGCTGTAGACAGACAGCTTGGATAGACAGAACAGAGCTGTAGACAGACAGCTTGGATAGACAGAACAGAGCTGTAGACAGACAGCTTGGATAGACAGAACAGAGCTGTAGACAGACAGACAGCTTGGATAGATAGAACAGAGATGTAGACAGACAGCTTGGATAGACAGAACAGAGCTGTAGACAGACAGCTTGGATAGACAGAACAGAGCTGTAGACAGACAGCTTGGATAGACAGAACAGAGCTGTAGACAGACAGCTTGGATAGACAGAACAGAGCTGTAGACAGACAGCTTGGATAGACAGAACAGAGCTGTAGACAGACAGCTTGGATAGACAGAACAGAGCTGTAGACAGACAGCTTGGATAGACAGAACAGAGCTGTAGACAGACAGCTTGGATAGACAGAACAGAGCTGTAGACAGACAGCTTGGATAGACAGAACAGAGCTGTAGACAGACAGCTTGGATAGACAGAACAGAGCTGTAAACAGACAGCTTGGATAGACAGAACAGAGCTGTAGACAGGCAGCTTGGATAGACAGAACAGAGCTGTAGACAGACAGCTTGGATAGATAGAACAGAGCTGTAGACAGACAGCTTGGATAGACAGAACAGAGCTGTAGACAGACAGCTTGGATAGACAGAACAGAGCTGTAGACAGACAGCTTGGATAGACAGAACAGAGCTGTAGACAGACAGCTTGGATAGACAGAACAGAGCTGTAGACAGACAGCTTGGATAGACAGAACAGAGCTGTAGACAGACAGCTTGGATAGACAGAACAGAGCTGTAGACAGACAGCTTGGATAGACAGAACAGAGCTGTAGACAGACAGCTTGGATAGACAGAACAGAGCTGTAGACAGACAGACAGCTTGGATAGATAGAACAGAGATGTAGACAGACAGCTTGGATAGACAGAACAGAGCTGTAGACAGACAGCTTGGATAGACAGAACAGAGCTGTAGACAGACAGCTTGGATAGACAGAACAGAGCTGTAGACAGACAGCTTGGATAGACAGAACAGAGCTGTAGACAGACAGCTTGGATAGACAGAACAGAGCTGTAGACAGACAGCTTGGATAGACAGAACAGAGCTGTAGACAGACAGCTTGGATAGACAGAACAGAGCTGTAGACAGACAGCTTGGATAGACAGAACAGAGCTGTAGACAGACAGCTTGGATAGACAGAACAGAGCTGTAAACAGACAGCTTGGATAGACAGAACAGAGCTGTAGACAGACAGCTTGGATAGACAGAACAGAGCTGTAGACAGACAGCTTGGATAGATAGAACAGAGCTGTAGACAGACAGCTTGGATAGATAGAACAGAGCTGTAAACAGACAGCTTGGATAGACAGAACAGAGCTGTAGACAGACAGCTTGGATAGACAGAACAGAGCTGTAGACAGACAGCTTGGATAGACAGAACAGAGCTGTAGACAGACAGCTTGGATAGATAGAACAGAGCTGCAGGCAGACAGCTTGGATAGATAGAACAGAGCTGCAGGCAGACAGGAACAGCTTGGATAGATCCACCAAACTTTACAGTGGGCACTGTATATTGGGGCAGCTAGCGTTCTCCTGGCATCCACCAAATTGTGATGACCCTCCCACTCTGTGTCGACCCTCCCACTCTGTGACGACCCTCCCACTCTGTGACGACCCTCCGTAACTGTAAGGACCCTCCCACTCTGTGAAGACCCTCCCACTCTGTGAAGACCCTCCCACTCTGTGAAGACCCTCCCACTCTGTGAAGACCCTCCGTAACTGTGAAGACCCTCCCACTCTGTGAAGACCCTCCCACTCTGTGACGACCCTCAGTAACTGTGACGACCCTCCGTAACTGTGACGACCCTCCGTAACTGTGACGACCCTCCCACTCTGTGACGACCCTCCGTAACTGTGACGACCCTCCGTAACTGTGACGACCCTCCGTAACTGTGACGACCCTCCGTAACTGTGACGACCCTCCGTAACTGTGACGACCCTCCGTAACTGTGTCGACCCTCCCACTCTGTGACGACCCTCCCACTCTGTGAAGACCCTCCCACTCTGTGAAGACCCTCCCACTCTGTGACGACCCTCCGTAACTGTGACGACCCTCCGTAACTGTGACGACCCTCCGTAACTGTGGAGACCCTCCCACTCTGTCTGCCGAATTTCTTTCTCTTTGCTCTTGATTTCCTTATTAGGACGTCGGTGGGCGGAGCCGGGAGGGTTGTCAGCGAAATGGGACACACCTTTCCCCCATTCATTGAGGAGACTCTCTCCATGTCGACAAAACTGGTGGATTTTGGTTGTGGAATTTTGTGGTTTGTTTGTTTTGGCACCTCTCAACACCTCCTACGAACACACACACACACACACACACACACACACACACACACACACACACACACACACACACACACACACACACACACACACACACACACACACACACACACACACACACACTACTGATTACTGACCGCACGCACGCACACACACACACACACAATTGTCAATTGTATATAGTGTACTTTAGTTAATAAATATATTTTTGCTATATTCCTTATCTCCACGTCGTCTCCCTCTTTGTTACGGGCTACGAGCCGGTTCGTGGCAAAACTTAGATTTGTCCATCGGACTGCCAGATGGTGAAGTGTGATTCATCACTCCAAGAGAACGTGATTCCACTGCTCCAGAGTCCAATGGCGGAGAAGCTTTACACCACTTCAGCCGACGCTTGGCATTGTGCTTGGTGATCCTAGCCTTGTGTGAGGCTGCTCTGCCATGGAAACCCATTTCATGAAGCTCCTGACAAACAGTTCTTGTGCTGATGTTGCTTCTGGAGGCAGTTTGTGACTCGGTAGTGAATGCTGCAACGAAGACAGACGATTTTTACGCGCAACGCACTTCAGCACTCAGCGGTCCCGTTCTGTGAGCTTGTGTGGTCTACCACTTTGCGGCTGAGCCGTTGTTTCTCTTAGATGTTTCCACTTCACAATGACAGCACTGACAGTAGGCATAAGATCACTGCACCTGTACATAGCCCATCTGTAAATAGCCCATCCAACAACCTCATCCCCATACTGTTATTTATGTATTGCTCCTTTGCACCCCAGTAGCTCTACTTGCACATTCATCTTCTGCACATCTATCACTCCAGTGTTTAATTGCTATATTATAATTACCTCTCCACTACAGCCTATTTATTGCCTTTACCTCCCTAATCTTACCTCATTTGTACACACTGTAAATAGATTTGATGTCTATTGTGTTATTGACTGTATGTTTTGTTTATTTCATGTGTAACTCTGTGTTGTTGTCTGTTAACACTGCTTTGCTTTATCTTGGCCAGGTTGCAGTTGTAAATGAGTTGTTCTCAACTAGTCTACCTGGTTAAATAAAGGTGTTCTCAACTAGTCTACCTGGTTAAATAAAGGTGTTCTCAACTAGTCTACCTGGTTAAATAAAGGTGTTCTCAACTAGTCTACCTGGTTAAATAAAGGTGTTCTCAACTAGTCTACCTGGTTAAATAAAGGTGTTCTCAACTAGTCTACCTGGTTAAATAAAGGTGTTCTCAACTAGCCTACCTGGTTAAATAAAGGTGTTCTCAACTAGTCTACCTGGTTAAATAAAGGTGTTCTCAACTAGCCTACCTGGTTAAATAAAGGTGTTCTCAACTAGCCTGCCTGGTTAAATAAAGGTGTTCTCAACTAGTCTACCTGGTTAAATAAAGGTGTTCTCAACTAGTCTACCTGGTTAAATAAAGGTGTTCTCAACTAGTCTACCTGGTTAAATAAAGGTGTTCTCAACTAGCCTACCTGGTTAAATAAAGGTGTTCTCAACTAGTCTACCTGGTTAAATAAAGGTGTTCTCAACTAGCCTACCTGGTTAAATAAAGGTGTTCTCAACTAGCCTGCCTGGTTTAAATAAAGGTGTTCTCAACTAGTCTACCTGGTTAAATAAAGGTGTTCTCAACTAGTCTACCTGGTTAAATAAAGGTGTTCTCAACTAGTCTACCTGGTTAAATAAAGGTGTTCTCAACTAGTCTACCTGGTTAAATAAAGGTGTTCTCAACTAGTCTACCTGGTTAAATAAAGGTGTTCTCAACTAGCCTACCTGGTTAAATAAAGGTGTTCTCAACTAGTCTACCTGGTTAAATAAAGGTGTTCTCAACTAGCCTACCTGGTTAAATAAAGGTGTTCTCAACTAGCCTGCCTGGTTAAATAAAGGTGTTCTCAACTAGTCTACCTGGTTAAATAAAGGTGTTCTCAACTAGTCTACCTGGTTAAATAAAGGTGTTCTCAACTAGTCTACCTGGTTAAATAAAGGTGTTCTCAACTAGCCTACCTGGTTAAATAAAGGTGTTCTCAACTAGCCTACCTGGTTAAATAAAGGTGTTCTCAACTAGCCTACCTGGTTAAATAAAGGTGTTCTCAACTAGCCTACCTGGTTAAATAAAGGTGTTCTCAACTAGCCTACCTGGTTAAATAAAGGTGTTCTCAACTAGCCTACCTGGTTAAATAAAGGTGTTCTCAACTAGTCTACCTGGTTAAATAAAGGTGTACTCAACTAGTCTACCTGGTTAAATAAAGGTGTTCTCAACTAGCCTACCTGGTTAAATAAAGGTGTTCTCTACTAGTCTACCTGGTTAAATAAAGGTGTTCTCAACTAGTCTATCTGGTTAAATAAAGGTGTTCTCAACTAGTCTACCTGGTTAAATAAAGGTGTTCTCAACTAGTCTACCTGGTTAAATAAAGGTGTTCTCAACTAGTCTACCTGGTTAAATAAAGGTGTTCTCAACTAGTCTACCTGGTTAAATAAAGGTGTTCTCAACTAGTCTACCTGGTTAAATAAAGGTGTTCTCAACTAGTCTACCTGGTTAAATAAAGGTGTTCTCAACTAGCCTACCTGGTTAAATAAAGGTGTTCTCAACTAGTCTACCTGGTTAAATAAAGGTGTTCTCAACTAGTCTACCTGGTTAAATAAAGGTGTTCTCAACTAGCCTACCTAGTTAAATAAAGGTGTTCTCAATTAGCCTACCTGGTTAAATAAAGGTGTTCTCTTTTAAAGGGATAGTGGTTGGCTCCTTCTCCTTTTAAAGGGATACTGGTTGGCTCCTTTTAAAGGGATAGTGGTTGGCTCCTTCTCCTTTTAAAGGGATACTGGTTGGCTCCTTTTAAAGGGATAGTGGTTGGCTCCTTCTCCTTTTAAAGGGATACTGGTTGGCTCCTTTTAAAGGGATAGTGGTTGGCTCCTTCTCCTTTTAAAGGGATAGTGGTTGGCTCCTTCTCCTTTTAAAGGGATAGTGGTTGGCTCCTTCTCCTTTTAAAGGGGACAGTGGTTCACAGGGTGCCATTTTGGACAAACACACTGAGGTCAACACAGGCTGTGAAACATCATGACACATTGACCACCACCACACTGACGATGCGTAAAGGTTGTTAAAACGAGCGGAAACATCAACCGAGTGTTTAGAGGCCTGAGTTGTTTCATTCAGCAGAGTGACTTTAGAAGACTGGCCAGACATCTGGGAATCCTGCTGTGGGAGATGTTGAACACAACTAAAGGCTGGGAGGCTTTTAGTGTAGGACTGACTGGTAGTTGGGACTGTCAGTCAAACTACACAGAATGACTGACTGGTAGTTGGGACTGTCAGTCAAACCACACAGAGTGACTGACTGGTAGTTGGGACTGTCAGTCAAACCACACAGAGTGACTGACTGGTAGTTGGGACTGTCGGTCAAACTACACAGAGTGACTGACTGGTAGTTGGGACTGTCGGTCAAACGACACAGAGTGACTGACTGGTAGTTGGGACTGTCGGTCAAACCACACAGAGTGACTGACTGGTAGTTGGGACTGTCGGTCAAACCACACAGAGTGACTGACTGGTAGTTGGGACTGTCAGTCAAACTACACAGAGTGACTGACTGGTAGTTGGGACTGTCAGTCAAACTACACAGAGTGACTGACTGGTAGTTGGGACTGTCAGGCAAACTACACAGAGTGACTGACTGGTAGTTGGGACTGTCAGTCAAACCACACAGAGTGACTGACTGGTAGTTGGGACTGTCAAACTACACAGAGTGACTGACTGGTAGTTGGGACTGTCAGTCAAACCACACAGAGTGACTGACTGGTAGTTGGGACTATCGGTCAAACCACACAGAGTGACTGACTGGTAGTTGGGACTGTCAGTCAAACCACACAGAGTGACTGACTGGTAGTTGGGACTGTCGGTCAAACGACACAGAGTGACTGACTGGTAGTTGGGACTGTCAGTCAAACCACACAGAGTGACTGACTGGTAGTTGGGACTGTCGGTCAAACGACACAGAGTGACTGACTGGTAGTTGGGACTGTCAGGCAAACTACACAGAGTGACTGACTGGTAGTTGGGACTGTCGGTCAAACCACACAGAGTGACTGACTGGTAGTTGGGACTGTCAGGCAAACCACACAGAGTGACTGACTGGTAGTTGGGACTGTCAGTCAAACCACACAGAGTGACTGACTGGTAGTTGGGACTGTCAGTCAAACTACACAGAGTGACTGACTGGTAGTTGGGACTGTCAGTCAAACCACACAGAGTGACTGACTGGTAGTTGGGACTGTCAGTCAAACCACACAGAGTGACTGACTGGTAGTTGGGACTGTCAGTCAAACCACACAGAGTGACTGACTGGTAGTTGGGACTGTCGGTCAAACCACACAGAGTGACTGACTGGTAGTTGGGACTGTCAGGCAAACCACACAGAGTGACTGACTGGTAGTTGGGACTGTCAGGCAAACCACACAGAGTGACTGACTGGTAGTTGGGACTGTCAGGCAAACCACACAGAGTGACTGACTGGTAGTTGGGACTGTCAGGCAAACCACACAGAGTGACTGACTGGTAGTTGGGACTGTCGGTCAAACCACACAGAGTGACTGACTGGTAGTTGGGACTGTCAGTCAAACCACACAGAGTGACTGACTGGTAGTTGGGACTGTCAGTCAAACCACACAGAGTGACTGACTGGTAGTTGGGACTGTCAGGCAAACCACACAGAGTGACTGACTGGTAGTTGGGACTGTCGGTCAAACGACACAGAGTGACCGACTGGTAGTTGGGACTGTCAGTCAAACCACACAGAGTGACTGACTGGTAGTTGGGACTGTCAGTCAAACCACACAGAGTGACTGACTGGTAGTTGGGACTGTCAGTCAAACCACACAGAGACGTAACTCACAGACGTCAACACAGCCAGGAGAAACATCCCAGTGGATCGCCACGACGACGACCAGATTTGGTAAAAGCGACCTGACAAAAAACTAACATTATAGGAGGAAACAGCGCTTTAAAACACCATGTGGTGATCAACAACATCCCTCTGGGCTCATGTAGCAGATGAGAATATGTCTAACTCACCACCCAGCCTGAATAGACCGTTTTTTTCAGTCAGCGACTGCGTTAATAAGACACTTCAGGGAGGGGGGGGGGGTTCACCACTATATATCCACTATATATACAGCAGTATGAGGACACCCCTTCATCCACTATATATACAGCAGTATGTGGACACCCCTTCATCCACTATATATACAGGACACCCCTTCATACACTATATATACAGGACAGCCCTTCATCCACTATATATACAGGACACCCCTTCATCCACTATATATACAGGACACCCCTTCATCCACTATATATACAGGACACCCCTTCATCCACTATATATACAGGACACCCCTTCATCCACTATATATACAGGACACCCCTTCATCCACTATATATACAGGACACCCCTTCATCCACTATATATACAGGACACCCCTTCATCCACTATATATACAGGACACCCCTTCATCCACTATATATACAGGACAGCCCTTCATACACTATATATACAGGACACCCCTTCATCCACTATATATACAGGACACCCCTTCATCCACTATATATACAGCAGTATGGACACCCCTTCATCTACTATATATACAGGACACCCCTTCATCCACTATATATACAGCAGTATGGACACCCCTTCATCCACTATATATACAGCAGTATGAGGACACCCCTTCATCCACTATATATACAGCAGTATGAGGACACCCCTTCATCCACTATATATACAGCAGTATGTGGACACCCCTTCATCCACTATATATACAGGACACCCCTTCATCCACTATATATACAGGACACCCCTTCATCCACTATACATACAGCAGTATGAGGACACCCCTTCATCCACTATATATACAGGACACCCCTTCATCCACTATATATACAGGACACCCCTTCATCCACTATATATACAGCAGTATGAGGACACCCCTTCATCCACTATATATACAGCAGTATGAGGACACCCCTTCATCCACTATATATACAGCAGTATGAGGACACCCCTTCATACACTATATATACAGCAGTATGAGGACACCCCTTCATCCACTATATATACAGCAGTATGAGGACACCCCTTCATCCACTATATATATAGCAGTATGAGGACACCCCTTCATCCACTATATATACAGCAGTATGAGGACACCCCTTCATACACTATATATACAGCAGTATGAGGACACCCCTTCATCCACTATATATACAGCAGTATGGACACCCCTTCCTCCACTATATATACAGCAGTATGGACACCCCTTCATACACTATATACAGGACACCCCTTCATCCACTATATATACAGGACACCCCTTCATCCACTATATATACAGGACACCCCTTCATACACTATATATACAGGACACCCCTTCATCCACTATATATACAGGACACCCCTTCATACACTATATATACAGGACACCCCTTCATCCACTATATATACAGCAGTATGGACAGCCCTTCATTCACTATATATACAGGACAGCCCTTCATCCACTATATATACAGGACACCCCTTCATCCACTATATATACAGGACACCCCTTCATACACTATATATACAGGACACCCCTTCATCCACTATATATACAGGACACCCCTTCATCCACTATATATACAGGACACCCCTTCATACACTATATACACAGCAGTATGGACACCCCTTCATCCACTATATATACAGCAGTATAAGGACACCCCTTCATCCACTATATATATACAGGACACCCCTTCATCCACTATATATACAGCAGTATGGACACCCCTTCATCCACTATATATACAGGACACCCCTTCATCCACTATATATACAGGACACCCTTCATCCACATATATACAGGACACCCCTTCATCCACTATATATACAGGACACCCCTTCATCCACTATATATACAGGACACCCCTTCATCCACTATATATACAGGACACCCCTTCATCCACTATATATACAGGACACCCCTTCATCCACTATATATACAGGACACCCTTCATCTACTATATATACAGGACACCCCTTCATCCACTATATATACAGCAGTATGTGGACACCCTTCATCCACTATATATACAGGACACCCCTTCATCCACTATATATACAGGACACCCCTTCATCCACTATATGTACAGGACAGCCCTTCATCCACTATATATACAGGACAGCCCTTCATCCACTATATATACAGGACACCCCTTCATCCACTATATATACAGCAGTATGGACACCCCTTCATCCACTATATATACAGCAGTATGTGGACACCCCTACATCCACTATATATACAGCAGTATGTGGACACGACTTCATCCACTATATATACAGCAGTATGAGGACACCCCTTCATCCACTATATATACAGCAGTATGGACACCCCTTCATACACTATATATACAGCAGTATGGACACCCCTTCATACACTATATATATACAGGACACCCCTTCATCCACGACACAAACAGAGTTCTAAACCCATGCTAACAATGTCCCCAACAACCATTCAGAGAGCTGGTCAACAGACTGCCAGAGGACAGGAGAGTTCACCTAGCCTACACTGTCTCAAACTCATTTTAAATTAGTTTCATTGGTCTACATTAACAACAACAAAATAATTTTCCCACCTGATACCCTGAATGGAGCGCAGAATAACCTACATTATGAATGTAATGCATTCTGGGTAATATTTATAGAGAATCCAAACGTGTGAGAATACACACAGCCACAGCCACACTGAATGAAAACATGTGCTGTGTTACTGAAACGGGGAGGAGTCAGTGGTTTCAGCCACGTTACCATGACAATAGGCCTACGACTATAACAGGACATGAAATGTCTCCCCCCCCACCCCACTGTGACACAGACCGTCTCAGTGGTGTGTAGACTTACACAACGGCTACATACCAAGTGAACCGCGGTGGAACTCGCCTACATTCTAGTAAAGCACCGAGGTCAGCTTCACAGAGGAAACGGTTCTCATTACAGTCGAGCGTTGAATAATTTGAAACAATAGGGACATTTACGGTCGTCGTTTCATTTGAAACACTTCTAAAAACCGGGAGACAATCGAGACACAAGCTTCTAACGCCGGAGTTTATTCCAGTCCTACCCTGGAGGTCCAGACAACTACTGGCTTCCTGTTCTACCTGATAATGAACTGCACCCACCTGGTGTCCCAGGTCTAAATCAGTCCCTGATTAGAGGGGAATCACCCACCTGGTGTCCCAGGTCTAAATCAGGCCCTGACTAGAGGGGAATCACCCACCTGGTGTCCCAGGTCTAAATCAGGCACTGACTAGAGGGGAATCACCCACCTGGAGTCCCAGGTCTAAATCAGGCCCCGACTAGAGGGGAATCACCCACCTGGTGTCCCAGGTCTAAATCAGTCCCTGACTAGAGGGGAATCAGCGGGATGCTGAGGCCTACAGCGTGATGCAGGCAGGATGCTGAGGCCTGCAGCGTGATGCAGGCAGGATGCTGAGGCCTACAGCGTGATGCAGGCAGGATGCTGACCCTACAGCGTGATGCAGGCAGGATGCTGAGGCCTGCAGCGTGATGCAGGCAGGATGCTGAGGCCTACAGCGTGATGCAGGCAGGATGCTGACCCTACAGCGTGATGCAGGCAGGATGCTGAGGCCAAACCCCTAACCCGGACAACACTGGGCCATTGTGCGCCGCCCCTACGGGACTCCCAATCACAGCCAGACTGTGATGCAGCATGGATTCGAACCAGGGACTGTAGTGATGCCTCTTGCACTGAGATGCCTTAGCCCGCTGATGCACACTCTGAGCCCAAGGGGGGGGGTGGAAAGAGATGGGTGAAGAATGAAGAGAGGGGGTAGAGAGAGAGAGAGGGGAAGAGAGAGAGAGAGAGGGGAGGGGAGGGAGAGAGAGAGAGAGAGGGGGAATATCGTAGAGACATTTATATCCACAGAGGAAAGGAGTCATGTGGCTTTATTTTCCATGTGATATAGAGACAGGCTGATTCAGACAGAGTGAGACATTACAGACAGACAGACATTTTGCATAGGAATGTGGACATTTATGACTGGGACAGACAAATGACAGACAGACAGACAGACAGACAGTCTCTAATAGGGAAATTAAGACCTTATTGACTTGTTGGTTTATCAGGATATAAGATTCAGGTAGAACCCCCCAGGTCACTATATCCACAGGTAGAACCCCCCCAGGTCACTATAGATTCAGGTAAAACCCCAGGTCACTATAGATTCAGGTAGAACCCCCCAGGTCACTATAGATTCAGGTAGAATCCCCCCAGGTCACTATAGATTCAGGAAAGAACCCCCCCTCCAGGTTACTATAGATTCAGGTAGAACCCCCAGGTCACTATAGATTCAGGTAGAACCCCCAGGTCACTATAGATTCAGGTAGAACCCCCCAGGTCACTATAGATTCAGGTAGAACCCCCAGGTCACTATAGATTCAGGTAAAAACCTAGAACCCCCCAGGTCACTATAGATTCAGGTAAAACCTCCCCCCCAGGTCACTATAGATTCAGGTAAAACCCCCCCCAGGTCACTATAGATTCAGGTAAAACCTCCCCCAGGTCACTATAGATTCAGGTAAAACCTCCCCCCAGGTCACTATAGATTCAGGTAAACCCCCCCCCAGGTCACTATAGATTCAGGTAGAACCCCCCCAGGACACTATAGATTCAGGTAGAACCCCCAGGTCACTATAGATTCAGGTAGAACCCCCCAGGTCACTATAGATTCAGGTAGAACCCCCCAGGTCACTATAGATTCAGGTAGAACCCCCAGGTCACTATAGATTCAGGTAGAACTCTCCCAGGTCACTATAGATCCAGGTAGAACCCCCAGGTCACTATAGAGTCAGGTAGAACCCCCAGGTCACTATAGATTCAGGTAGAACCCCCCCCTAGGTCACCATCCATAGATTCACAGGTCCACCCCAGGTTGTGTAGTAGTAGAGAGAACAGTCTATGACTTGGGTGGCTGGGGTAAAAAAATTGGCCTTCCTCTGACACCGCCTGGTATAGAAATCGTGGATGGTAGGGAGCTCGACCACAGAGATGTACTGTGCCATTTGCACTGAGCTTTGTAGCTCCTTGTGGTCGGATGCAGTTTGGAGGATGATAGACCCTTTGTCTTACTTACATTGAGGGAGAGGTTGTTGTCCTGGCACCACATGGCCAGGTCTCTGACCTCCTCCCTATAGGCTGTCTCATCTCATACCCCCTGTATATAGCCTCCACGTCGACTCTGT
>NW_025747286.1:0-62416 GCF_021184085.1 Oncorhynchus gorbuscha
TAGACTATAACATGTTGTCTAATGCATATGGCTACTAGCCCTGTAGACTAGAACATGTGTTATCTAATGCATATGGCTACTAGCCCTGTAGACTAGAACATGTGTTATCTAATGCATATGGCTACTAGCCCTGTAGACTAGAACATGTGTTGTCTAATGCATATGGCTACTAGCCCTGTAGACTAGAACATGTTGTCTAATGCATATGGCTACTAGCCCTGTTGTCTAATGCATATGGCTACTAGCCCTGTAGACTAGAACATGTTGTCTAATGCATATGGCTACTAGCCCTGTAGACTAGAACATGTTATCTAATGCATATGGCTACTAGCCCTGTAGACTAGAACATGTGTTATCTAATGCATATGGCTACTAGCCCTGTAGACTAGAACATGTTGTCTAATGCATATGGCTACTAGCCCTGTAGACTAGAACATGTGTTATCTAATGCATATGGCTACTAGCCCTGTAGACTAGAACATGTTGTCTAATGCATATGGCTACTAGCCCTGTAGACTAGAACATGTGTTATCTAATGCATATGGCTACTAGCCCTGTAGACTAGAACAGAACATGTAGCCCTGTAGACCAGAACATGTTGTCTAATGCATATGGCTACTAGCCCTGTAGACTAGAACAGTTATCTAATGCATATGGCTACTAGCCCTTAGACTAGAACATCTAATGCATATGGCTACTAGCCCTGTAGACTAGAACATGTGTTATCTAATGCATATGGCTACTAGCTAGCCAGAACATGTTGTCTAATGCATATGGCTACTACTGTAGACTAGAACACATGCATATGTTACTCTAATGCATAATGGCTACTAGCCCTGTAGAACATGTGTTGTCTAATGCATAACATACTGTGTAGACTAGAACATCTAATGCATATGGCTAGCCCTAGACCCTGCATAGACTAGAACATGTGTTATCTAATGCATATGGCTACTAGCCCTGTAGACTAGAACATGTGTTATCTAATGCATATGGCTACTAGCCCTGAACAGACTATGAGCATGTTGTCTACATGCATATGGCTACTAGCCCTGTAGACTATAACATGTTGTCTAATGCATATGGCTACTAGCCCTGTAGACTAGAACATGTGTTATCTAATGCATATGGCTACTAGCCCTGTAGACTATAACATGTTGTCTAATGCATATGGCTACTAGCCCTGTAGACTATAACATGTTGTCTAATGCATATGGCTACTAGCCCTGTAGACTAGAACATGTGTTATCTAATGCATATGGACTATAACTATCTAATGCATATGGCTACTAGCCCTGTAGACTAGAACATGTGTTATCTAATGCATATGGCTACTAGCCCTGTAGACTATAACATGTTGTCTAATGCATATGGCTACTAGCCCTGTAGACTATAAGCCCTGTAGACATGTTGTCTAATGCATATGGCTACTAGCCCTGTAGACTAGAACATGTGTTATCTAATGCATATGGCTACTAGCCCTGTAGACTAGAACATGTGTTGTCTAATGCATATGGCTACTAGCCCTGTAGATAGAACATGTTATCTAATGCATATGGCTACTAGCCCTGTAGACTATGGCTAACATGTTGTCTAATGCATATGGCTACTAGCCCTGTAGACAGAACATGTGTTATCTAATGCATATGGCTACTAGCCCTGTAGACTAGAACATGTTGTCTAATGCATAATGCCCTGTAGATAGAACATGTTATCTAATGCATATGGCTACTAGCCCTGTAGACTAGAACATGTGTTATCTAATGCATATGGCTACTAGCCCTAGTAGACTATAACATGTTGTCTAATGCATATGGCTACTAGCCCTGTAGACTAGAACATGTGTTATCTAATGCATATGGCTACTAGCCCTGTAGACTAGAACATGTGTTATCTAATGCATATGGCTACTAGCCCTGTAGCTACTAGCCCCAGACTAGAACATGTGTTATCTAATGCATATGGACTAGAACATGTGTTATCTATGCATATGGCTACTAGCCCTGTAGACCAGAACATGTGTTATCTAATGCATATGGCTACTAGCCCTGTAGACTAGACATGTTGTCTAATGCATATGGCTACTAGCCCTGTAGACTAGAACATGTTGTCTAATGCATATGGCTACTAGCCCTGTAGACTAGAACATGTGTTATCTAATGCATATGGCTACTAGCCCTGTAGACTAGAACATGTTGTCTAATGCATATGGCTACTAGCCCTAGACTAGAACATGTTGTCTAATGCATACTACTAGCCCTGTTAGAACATCTAATGCATATGGCTACTAGCCCTGTAGACTAGAACATGTGTTATCTAATGCATATGGCTACTAGCCCTGTAGACTATAACATGTTGTCTAATGCATATGGCTACTAGCCCTGTAGACTAGAACAGACTATGGCTAACAGCCCTGTAGACTGTTGTCTAATGCATATGGCTAGCCCTAGCCCTGTAGACTAGAACATGTTGTCTAATGCATATGGCTACTAGCCCTGTAGACTAGAACATGTGTTATCTAATGCATATGGCTACTAGCCCTGTAGACTAGAACATGTGTTATCTAATGCATATGGCTACTAGCCCTGTAGACTAGAACATGTGTTATCTAATGCATATGGCTACTAGCCCTGTAGACTAGAACATGTGTTATCTAATGCATATGGCTACTAGCTAGCCCTGTAGACTAGAACATGTGTTATCTAATGCATATGGCTACTAGCCCTGTAGACTATAACATGTTGTCTAATGCATATGGCTACTAGCCCTGTAGACTAGAACATGTGTTATCTAATGCATATGGCTACTAGCCCTGTAGACCAGAACATGTGTTATCTAATGCATATGGCTACTAGCCCTGTAGACCAGAACATGTGTTATCTAATGCATATGGCTACTAGCTAGCCCTGTAGACCATAACATGTGTTATCTAATGCATATGGCTACTAGCCCTGTAGACTAGAACATGTGTTATCTAATGCAACATGTGTTATCTAATGCATATGGCTACTAGCCCTGTAGACTATAACATGTGTTATCTAATGCATATGGCTACTAGCCCTAGACTAGAACTAATGCAACATGTTGTCTAATGCATATGGCTACTAGCCCTGTAGACCAGAACATGTGTTATCTGTAGACTAGAACATGTGTTATCTGAATGCATATGGCTACTAGCCCTGTAGAACATGTGTTATCTAATGCATAACATGTAGACTAGAACATGTGTTGTCTAATGCATATGGCTACTAGCCCTAGCCCTGTAGACTATAACATGTTGTCTAATGCATATGGCTACTAGCCCTGTAGACCAGAACATGTGTTATCTAATGCATATGGCTACTAGCCCTGTAGACTAGAACATGTGTCTAATGCATATCTAATGCACATGGTTATCTAATGCTAGCTAGCCCTGTAGACTAGAACATGTGTTATCTAATGCATATGGCTACTAGCCCTGTAGACTATAACATGTTGTCTAATGCATATGGCTACTAGCCCTGTAGACTAGACATGTGTTATCTAATGCATATGGCTACAGCCCTGTGTTATCTAATGCATATGGCTACTAGCCCTGTAGACTAGAACATGTGTTGTCTAATGCATATGGCTACTAGCCCTGTGTTATCTAAGACCAGAACATGTGTTGTCTAATGCATATGGCTACTAGCCCTGACCAGAACAGACCAGAACATGTGTTATCTAATGCATATGGCTACTAGCCCTGTAGACTAGAACATGTGTTATCTAATGCATATGGCTACTAGCCCTGTAGACCAGAACATGTCTAATGCATATGGCTACTAGCCCTGTAGACTAGAACATGTGTTGTCTAATGCATATGGCTACTAGCCCTGTAGACCAGAACATGTGTTATCTAATGCATATGGCTACTAGCCCTGTAGACCAGAACATGTTGTCTAATGCATATGTTATCTAATGCATATGGCTACTAGCCCTGTAGACCAGAACATGTGTTGTCTAATGCATATGGCTACTAGCTAGCCCTGTAGACCATAACATGTGTTATCTAATGCATATGGCTACTAGCCCTGTAGACCAGAACATGTGTTATCTAATGCATATGGCTACTAGCCCTGTAGACTAGAACATGTGTTATCTAATGCATATGGCTACTAGCCCTGTAGACTAGAACATGTGTTATCTAATGCATATGGCTACTAGCCCTGTAGACTAGAACATGTGTTATCTAATGCATATGGCTACTAGCCCTGTAGACTAGAACATGTGTTATCTAATGCATATGGCTACTAGCCCTGTAGACTAGAACATGTGTTATCTAATGCATATGGCTACTAGCCCTGTAGACTAGAACATGTGTTGTCTAATGCATATGGCTACTAGCTAGCCCTGTAGACTAGAGCATGTGTTGTCTAATGCATATGGCTACTAGCCCTGTAGACCAGAACATGTGTTATCTAATGCTTTCACTTATGCATTGCTTTAAATGAATTGTCTGATTGTTTTGAAGCATTGACAGGATGCCTTTACCAGTGACTTATGCCCAGTCTAGGCTACAGTGGAAGAACAGGACACAGAGTAGACTGTAAATACTGTGCTATCTCTTCTCCCAATCACACCTGAAGCAGTCTCCCCCTTCCATGTACTGTAGCCTACAGTACAGTTATGTAATTGTACTGGGCCATGAGTTGTGAGGGGAGATCAGAGTAAAAACTGGGCGTTTTCTTTCTCTAAAATGTACAAACTCATCCATCATCTGATCTCACATACTTGTGTGGTCAGCAAACTAACTAGTAGTCATGGGACACAACATTGGAAGTCTGTATTAGTTGGGCTACTTGAGGTGTATATTATTCTGGAGGACGGCGACGGAAAATAACCCTACCACGATAAAGCCGGCTTTACCAAAAAGCAAATGAATTCTCTCCATTAACTCCACTTGATGTAAAGTGAAATGTGTCCTTCACCATCAAATAAACATCTGAAACCAACTTTAGTCCGAACCGCACCACATTCCGTGTTTCCATTAAACCACAAACTTCAGGCCTAAACATCCCACTGAATCTACTACCACAGGCCACACAGATGGGGAGTATTTCAGTTCCAAAGCTAACTAACTAACTAAATAGCTAACCAACTAACCAACTAATCATCTAGCTAACTCATTTAACTAACTAACTAACTAACTAAATAGCTAACGAACTAAATAGCTAACGAACGAAATAGCTAACTAACTAACTAACTAACTAGCTAACTCGTTTAACTAACTGACTAGTTTCCAGAGAGCATATCTCACTGAGCTGCCTCTAGTTAAGTCGTGGTTAAACATCCTTAGTTACTAAGTTACAGGGACAAAAACGTAAACAACAACAAGCTAACGTTAGCTAGCAAGCTAACTATGAGGTAATACTTCTCAATGTTGACAATATGAAGTTGTTTTAATTATTTTTTTTACAGAACTTCTACAAATATAACTTCGAAATGAATACCATTACAATAAGCGAAATTGCTTTGCTTAATTTTTAAAAAAGTTAGTTGAAGTGCCGTGCTAAAATTAGCGTTAGCTAGCTACTTGGTTAGCTCTCCAGCTAGCTACAGAAAACAGCTTTAAAAACAACTCGTCCTGATAATGATCATTTCAGCAAAATACAAAATACAATTCTCGTCTGTAACTTACACAACACTTCTGGAGATCATCCACGACACCATCTTTCCCAGACCGGGGTGAGCTGAGAGGCAGAAGAGAGAGAGAGACAGGGCCCAGGGGCTGGAGGGGTAACGGGAACACCGGGTGGTGATGGTAGACACCGGGAACACCGGGAACACCGGGTGGTGATGGTAGACACCGGGAACACCGGGTGGTGATGGTAGACACCGGGAACACCGGGTGGTGATGGTAGACACCGGGAACACCGGGTGGTGATGGTAGACACCGGGAACACCGGGTGGTGATGGTAGACACCGGGAACACCGGGTGGTGATGGTAGACACCGGGAACACCGGGTGGTGATGGTAGACACCGGGAACACCGGGTGGTGATGGTAGACACCGGGAACACCGGGTGGTGATGGTAGACACCGGGAACAAGTTAATAACTACGAGGGATCTTCTCAAACATGTCCGTGAACTTTGAAACAAACAAAAGAAACGTGTTGTTTCACAAATCTAAGTTAAAAGCGAGAGGTTACGATTTAGCCAGCTATGTTTAAATTATGTTTTATTAAAGCTTGTCCAACTCTCCTTTTGGTCCAACAACTCTCCTTTGGGTCCAACTCTCCTTTGGGTCCAACTCTCCTTTGGGTCCAACTCTCCTTTGGGTCCAACTCTCGTTTTGGTCAAACTCTCCTTCGGGTCAAACTCTCCTTCAGGTCAAACTCTCCTTTTGGTCAAACTCTCCTTTTGGTCAAACTCTCCTTCAGGTCAAACTCTCCTTTTGGTCAAACTCTCCTTTTGGTCAAACTCTCCTTCAGGTCAAACTCTCCTTTTGGTCAAACTCTCCTTTTGGTCAAACTCTCCTTCAGGTCAAACTCCTGCACCTCTCTTCTGTCTGTGCTCCGCAGGCAGGAAGGAGCTCCACACCAGGCGACCTGAGATCTGATAGACCTTCCTCCTGCTTTATCTCATTGGACAGAAGTGCCTGTTTACACCAATGCCGCATAACTATTGGCTAGTGAAGACGCTCCATGTGAAATAATGATGAAATATCATACTCAACTCTGATTGGTGTAGATTCGATGCGTGGCGAGTATGAACCAATCACGGTAAAAAGCGTTGAGAATAGTATTGTTGCTTTACAAATACGCTGTTGTTGCAAGGAGGTACTGTAAAATAATAACCTCAACGGTTGGTAGTGATTTATTTAAAAATAGACAACACCTTTATTTAACCAGGTAAGCTAGTTGAGAACAAGTTGTCATTTGCAACTGCGACCTGGCCAAGATAAAGCATAGCAATTCGACACATAGAACAACACAGAGTTACACATGGAATAAACAAAACATACAGTCAATAATACAATATAAAAATATATAAAAAAGAAAACAAAAAGTTTATATACAGTGAGTGCAAATGAGGTAAGATAAGGGAGTTAAGGCAATAAATAAGCCAATGGTGACTAAGTAATTACAATATAGCAATTAAACACTGGAATGGTAGATGTGCAGAAGAGGAATATGAGATACTGGGGTGCAAAACAGCAAGATAAATAAATACAGTATGGGGATGAGGTAGATAGGGCTGTTTACAGATGGGCTGTGCACAGGTGCAGTGATCTGTGAGCTGCTCTGACAGCTGGTGCTTAAAGCTAGTGAGGAAGATGTGAGTCTCCAACTTCAGTGATTTTTGCAGTTCGTTCCAGTCATTGGCAGCAGAGAACCCAGCATCTTCCGTGTTAGGGTTTGGCCGGGGTAGGCTGTCAATGTAAATAATAATTTGTTCTTAACTGACTTGCCTAGTTATATATATATATATTGATTCATTTCATGCCCTGTGCTATAAAGTATTATCTCTTATACAACACCGTACAAAGTCCAACAACAAAACCATTTGAGATATTGATCCGTATCATAGGGTTTAGAAAATATTATGATCTACGCAGTAGAGTAGATCGGGAATAACTCGTTAACATGGTGATTACTACAATCACAAAAACAAAGTGTTTCTGATGAACCATACTATTGTGTTCTGGACAGATGGGAGATCCGAGAACAAGCAGACCACTGGGAGCCTCCCGTTCCATGCAGTGGATTTAGTCTGTGAACAGGGGGAAAGCCCTACAGTGTATTTCAGCTATTTTAAAGAGAGAAAACATATAAATGTCCACTCCACTCTACAGTGAAGTAAACCCCAGCACACCATCCCGTTGCACATGATCTAATCCAATCAACCCCAGCTACAGGAGACGTTCTCCAAATGCACTGCAGAGGACTAATGTAATAAGAGACCATTGTATTAACCCAAATGGGCTTTCTTCCAAGGTCTTTAGTGAGCTATACATTAGCTCACAATGCTCTACTACTAATACACAGTAGTGGCCTGCTAACTTGTATAGTGATAGCCCCTTGTCGGAAAATATAGATGTCTTTCTATTTAGTAAATGGTAATGTCCAAGAATGTAGGCAGTCTAACGGCCCACGATGATATAGCAACATTAGCAGGACAGGAGACGAAACAGACTAAACTCAGTGTCACTGTGTTCATCACAGTATATTCACTATATCCTCATGTCATGTCATGTATAATGCATCTGGCATCTGAGCCCTAGGACCATGCCCCAGGACTACCTGACATGATGACTCCTTGCTGTCCCCAGTCCACCTGGCCATGCTGCTGCTCCAGTTTCAACTGTTCTGCCTTACTATTATTCGACCATGCTGGTCATTTATGAACATTTGAACATCTTGGCCATGTTCTGTTATAATCTCCACCCGGCACAGCCAGAAGAGGACTGGCCACCCCACATAGCCTGGTTCCTCTCTAGGTTTCTTCCTAGGTTTTGGCCTTTCTAGGGAGTTTTTCCTAGCCACCGTGCTTCTACACCTGCATTGCTTGCTGTTTGGGGTTTTAGGCTGGGTTTCTGTACAGCACTTTGAGATATCAGCTGATGTACGAAGGGCTATATAAATACATTTGATTTGATTTGATATAATCTGTGGATTGAACTGTGGACTCCATCCACACAGTGGCAAGAAAAAGTATGTGAACCTTTTGGTAATACCTGGATTTCTGCATTAATTGGTCATCAAATTTCATCTGATCTTCATCCACTGGGATTGTCTGCCTCTAACCCTATTTCAGGGGCTGAGTCACTGGCTTACTGGTGCTCTTCCATGCCGTCCCTAGGAGGGGTGCATCACTTGAGTGGGTTGAGTCACTGACGTGATCTTCCTGTCTGGGTCGGCACCCCACCTTGGGTTCGTGCCATGCCGGAGATCTTTGTGGGCTATACTCGGCCTTGTCTCAGGATGGTAAGTTGGTGGTTGAAGATATCCCTCTAGTGGTGTGGGTCTGTGCTTTGGCAAAGTGGGTGGGGTTATATCCTTCCTGTTTGGTCCTGTCCGGGGGTATCATCGGATGGAGCCACAGTGTCTCCTGACCCCTCCTGTCTCAGCCTCCAGTATTTATGCTGCAGTAGTTTATGTGTATCTGGAGGACTGGCCACCCCACATAGCCTGGTTCCTCTCTAGGTTTCTTCCTAGGTTTTGGCCTTTCTAGGGAGTTTTTCCTAGCCACCGTGCTTCTACACCTGCATTGCTTGCTGTTTGGGGATTTGGGTTGGGTTTCTGTACAGCACTTTGAGATGAGTAAGAAGGGCTATATAAATACATTTCATCTAAGTCACAACAATAGACAAACACAGCCTGTTTAAACTAATAACACACAAACAATTATACGTTTTCACGTCTTTATTGAACCCACCATGTAAACATTCACTGTGCAGGGTGGGAACAAGTATGTGAACCCTTGGATTTAATAACTCATTTGGCAGCAATAACCTCAACCAAACGTTTTCTGTAGTTGCGGATCAGACCTGCACAACGGTCGGGAAGAATTTAGGAAAATTCCTCTTTACAAACCTGTTTCAGTTCAGCAATATCCTTGAGATGTCTAATATGAACCACTCTCTAGATGTCATGCCACAGCATCTCAGTTCAGCAATATCCTTGAGATGTCTGATGTGAACCGCTCTCTAGATGTCATGCCACAGCATCTCAGTTCAGCAATATCCTTGAGATGTCTGATGTGAACCGCTCTCTAGATGTCATGCCACAGCATCTCAGTTCAGAAGGCCTATTTTCTTCTGTTGAAGCCATTCTGTTGTTGATTTAATTCTGTGTTTTGGTTCGTTGTCCTGTTGCATCATCAAACTTCTGTGGAGATTCAATCGGCAGACAGATAGTCTTACATTCTCCTGCAAAATGTCCGAATAAACTTGGGAATTTGTTTTTCTGTCGATGACAGCAAGCCTTCCAGGTCCTGAGGCAGCAAAGCAGCACCAAACCATGATGCTCCCTCCACCACACTTTACAGTTGGGATGAGGTTTTGATGTTGGTGTGCTGTGCCTATTTTCTCCACACATTGTGTTGTGAGTTCCTTCCAAACAACTCAACTGAAGTTCCATCTGTCCACAGACTATTTTGCCAGTAGCGCTGTGGAACATCCAGGTGCACTTTTGCGAACTTCAGACTTGCCTCAATATTTTAATTTGGACAGCAGTGGCTTCTTCCGTGGTGTCCTTACATGAACACCATTATTGTTTTACGTATCGTAGACAGAGATGTTAGCATGTAAGCATGCAAGTCTTTAACTGACACAGTAAGATTCTTCTTAACCTCATTGAGCATTCTGCGCTGTGCTCTGGCAGACATCTTTCACTTCCGGCCACTCCTAGGGAGAGTAGCAACAGAGCTGGACATTCTCTATTTATAGACCATTTCTAGACAACATCAAGGCTTTTAGAGATACTTTTGTAACCATTTCCACCTTGGATCATGCTTAATCTTAGGTTAATCTTAGGTCTTCTGAGATCTCGTTTGTTCAAGGCACAGGTCACATCAGGCAATGCTTCTTGTGAATAGCAAACTAACATTTTGTGAGTGTTTTTTATACTTCAAGGCAGCTCTAACCAACATCTCCAATCTCATCTCATTGATTGGACTCCAGGTTTTTTTTTTTTTTTTTTTTTTTTTTAACCTTTATTTAACCAGGCAAGTCAGTTAAGAACATATTCTTATTTTCAATGACGGCCTGGGAACAGTGACTGCCTGTTCAGGGGCAGAACGACAGATTTGTACCTTGTCAGCTCGGGGGTTTGAACTCGCATCCTTCCGGTTACTAGTCCAACGCTCTAACCACTAGGCTACGCTGCCGCCCCGGTTAACTATCTCCTGACTCCAATTACCTACACTGTGAATGTTTAAATGATGTATTCAATATAGACAAGAAAAATAATACAATCATTAGTGTGTTATTAGTTTAATCGCACTGTGTTTGTCTGTTGTTGTGACTTAGATGAAGATCAGATCTACATTTTATGACTCATTTATGCATAAACCCAAAGGGTTTTCTTGCCACAGTAGATAATACTGAATGTTATTCATGAACACGCCAGGAGGCTGGAGAGATTCCCCACGGGATCCCTGGTCTCACTGTAGATAATACTGAATGTTATTCACGAACACGCCAGGAGGCTGGAGAGATTCCCCACGGGATCCCTGGAGGCTGGAGAGATTCCCCACGGGATCCCTGGTCTCACTGTAGATAATACTGAATGTTATTCACGAACACGCCAGGAGGCTGGAGAGATTCCCCACGGGATCCCTGGAGGCTGGAGAGATTCCCCACGGGATCGCTGGTCTCACTGTAGATAATACTGAATGTTATTCACGAACACGCCAGGAGGCTGGAGAGATTCCCCACGGGATCCCTGGAGGCTGGAGAGATCCCCCACGGGATCCCTGGTCTCACTGTAGATAATACTGAATGTTATTCACGAACACGCCAGGAGGCTGGAGAGATTCCCCACGGGATCCCTGGAGGCTGGAGAGATTCCCCACGGGATCGCTGGTCTCACTGTAGATAATACTGAATGTTATTCACGAACACGCCAGGAGGCTGGAGAGATTCCCCACGGGATCCCTGGTCTCACTGTAGATAATACTGAATTTTATTCACGAACACGCCAGGAGGCTGGAGAGTCAGACAATTGCATTTGTCTCTGTACGCTACATGCGAGGATTTGATTAATGCACGAAGAAGCAATTGCAGAAATAATGTAGTGATTTTGCTTCTGACTGAAAGCACGATGCCACTGAAGGGTGCGATGCCATTTCTGATTGCAGTCATTGGTGTTCAAGTGGCTGAACATTAGACTGGTGGAATTGCCTGCTCTGCTTGGGTACATCTCAGCTGGTTGGACTCTGTTTTCAGGAGGAGAGTGTATCTAGGTCCCAAAAGGCACCCTATTCCCTATCAGCATATCGATTGCGCAACCAGGGCGGGAAAAACCTTGGATCATTGTTATTCTAACTTTCCGCGACGCATATAAGGCCCTGCCCAGCCCTCCTTTCGGAAAAGCTGACCACGACTCCATTTTGCTGATCCCTGCCTACAGACAGAAACTAAAACAAGAAGCTCCCACGCTGAGGTCTGTTCAACGCTGGTCAGAACAAGCTGACTCCACACTCCAAGACTGCTTCCATCACGTGGACTGGGATATGTTTCGTATTGCGTCAGATAACAACATTGACGAATACGCTGATTCGGTGTGCGAGTTCATTAGAACGTGCGTTGAAGATGTCATTCCCATAGCAACGATTAAAACATTCCCTAACCAGAAACCGTGGATTGATGGCAGCATTCGTGTGAAACTGAAAGCGCGAACCACTGCTTTTAATCAGGGCAAGGTGTCACGACTCCGACCGAAGGACACTCCCCTTCCCGTTCGGGTGGCGCTCGGCGGTCGTCGTCGCCGGCCTACTAGCTGCTACTGATTATTTCCTCCCCCTCCTTGTGTTGATTGAGTGCACCTGTTTTGAATTAGGTAGTAGGCTTTATTAGTCAGCCGGCCTGCAGAGTTCCTTGTGCGGGATTAATTATTGTGACCATCTGTTTAGGTGTACTTGTGTGCACGTCTATGGGTTTTGTGTTTTTCCCATTTTGTGGGTTTTCCCTGGACCGTTTAAGTCCCCCTGTTTGGGGCATTTGTGTGTTTTCCCTGGACAGTTTAAGTCCCTCTGTTTGGGGGCATTTGTTCGTTCATTACGCCCTGTGTGTTCGTGAGGGTTGGCTTATGTTCGCCGTTTGTCGGTGCATTAAAATAGCACTCACCTGAACTCTCTGCTTCCTGCGCTTGACTCCTCACCCATTACACTCAGATCGTTACACAAGGTGACTGGTAACATGACCGAATACAAACAGTGCAGCTATTCCCTCCGCAAGGCTATCAAACAAGCTAAGCGTCAGTACAGAGACAAAGTAGAATCTCAATTCAACGGCTCAGACACAAGAGGCATGTGGCAGGGTCTACAGTCAATCACGGACTACAAGAAGAAAACCAGCCCAGTCACGGACCAGGATGTCTTGCTCCCAGGCAGACTAAATAACTTTTTTGCCCACTTTGAGGACAATACAGTGCCACTGACACGGCCTGCAACGAAAACATGCGGACTCCACTTCACTGCAGCCGACGTGAGGAAAACATTTAAACGTGTTAACCCTCGCAAGGCTGTTCATCGACTACAGCTCGGCATTCAACACCATAGTACCCTCCAAGCTCGTCATCAAGCTTGAGACCCTGGGTCTCGACCCCGCCCTGTGCAACTGGGTACTGGACCTCCTGACGGGCCGCCCCCAGGTGGTGAGGGTAGGCAACAACATCTCCACCCCGCTGATCCTCAACACTGGGGCCCCACAAGGGTGCGTTCTGAGCCCTCTCCTGTACTCCCTGTTCACCCACGACTGCGTGGCCACGCACGCCTCCAACTCAATCATCAAGTTTGCGGACAACACAACAGTGGTAGGCTTGATTACCAACAACGACGAGACGGCCTACAGGGAGGAGGTGAGGGCCCTCGGAGTGTGGTGTCAGGAAAATAACCTCACACTCAACATCAACAAAACTAAGGAGATGTTGAAGGAGGTTGAAGAAATTAGGCTTGTCACCAAAAGCACTCACAAACTTCTATCACCGCCTGGTACGGCAACTGCTCCGCCCACAACCGTAAGGCTTTCCAGAGGGTAGTGAGGTCTGCACAACGCATCACCGTGGGCAAACTACCTGCCCTCCAGGACACCTACACCACCCGATGTTACAGGAAGGCCATAAAGATCATCAAGGACAACAACCACCCGAGCCACTGCCTGTTCACCCCGCTATCATCCAGAAGGCGAGGTCAGTACAGGTGCATCAAAGCTGGGACCGAGAGACTGAAAAACAGCTTCTATCTCAAGGCCATCAGACTGTTAAACAGCCACCACTAACATTGAGTGGCTGCTGCCAACACACTGACTCAACTCCAGCTACTTTAATAATGGGAATTGATGGGAAATGATGAAAAATATATCACTAGCCACTTTAAACAATGCTACCTTATATAATGTTACTTAACCTACATTATTCATCTCATATGCATACTTATATACTGTACTCTATCATCTACTGCATCCATATGTAATACATGTATCACTAGCCACTTTAACTATGCCACTTTGTTTACATACTCATCTCATATGTATATACTGTACTCAATACCATCTACTGTATCTTGCCTATGCTGCTCTGTACCATCACTCATTCATATATCTTTATGTACATATTCCTTATCCCCTTACACTGTGTATAAGACAGTAGTTTTGGAATTGTTAGTTAGATTACTTGTTGGTTATCACTGCATTGTCGGAACTAGAAGCACAAGCATTTCGCTACACTCGCATTAACATCTGCTAACCATGTTTATGTGACAAATACAATTTGATTTGATTTGATTTAGTGCACAACGTTTGACCAGGGCCCATAGAGTAGTGCACTATGTAGGGAATAGGGTTCCGTTTGGCCAAGCAGCACAGTTTAACAGGTGTCTCAGTTGACATGTAATTCTATCAGCAGCTGAGATATGTTTCTCCGTCTACTGCCCTGACCCGAAGGTAACACAAGGCGGATTGGCTCCAGTGGACAGGCTTTACATACAGCGAGACACCTTCTCCTTTATAATACAGGCAGCACAGCCATAAGGCAGCACAGCACAGCCATAAGGCAGCACAGAACAGCCATAAGGCAGCACAGTCATAAGGCAGCACAGCCATAAGGCAGCACAGTCATAAGGCAGCACAGCCATAAGGCAGCACAGCCATAAGGCAGCACAGAACAGCCATAAGGCAGCACAGTCATAAGGCAGCACAGCCATTAGGCAGCACAGCCATAAGGCAGCACAGAACAGCCATACGGCAGCAGGGCCATAAGGCAGCACAGAACAGCCATAAGGCAGCACAGCCATAAGGCAGCACAGCCATAAGGCAGCACAGCCACAAGGAAGCACAGCACAGCCATAAGGCAGCACAGTCATAAGGCAGCACAGCACAGCCATAAGGCAGCACAGCCACAAGGCAGCACAGCCACAAGGCAGCACAGCCATAAGGCAGCACAGCCATACGGCAGCACAGCACAGCCATAAGGCAGCACAGCCACAAGGCAGCACAGCCAGAAGGCAGCACAGCCATAAGGCAGCACAGCCACAAGGCAGCACAGCACAGCCATAAGGCAGCACAGTCATAAGGCAGCACAGCACAGCCATAAGGCAGCACAGTCATAAGGCAGCACAGCCACAAGGCAGCACAGCCACAAGGCGGCACAGTCATAAGGCAGCACAGCCACAAGGCAGCACCGCCATAAGGCATTCTCAGGGGGAGAGCTGTAAGGCATTCTCAGGGCTGTAAGGCATTCTCAGGGCTGTAAGGCATTCTCAGGGGGAGAGCTGTAAGGCATTCTCAGGGGGAGAGCTGTAAGGCATTCTCAGGGGGAGAGCTGTAAGGCATTCTCAGGGGGAGAGCTGTAAGGCATTCTCAGGGCTGTAAGGCATTCTCAGGGGGAGAGCTGTAAGGCATTCTCAGGGCTGTAAGGCATTCTCAGGGGGAGAGCTGTAAGGCATTCTCAGGGGGAGAGCTGTAAGGCATTCTCAGGGCTGTAAGGCATTCTCAGGGCTGTAAGGCATTCTCAGGGCTGTAAGTCATTCTTAGGGCTGTAAGGCATTCTCAGGGCTGTAAAGGGATAAACAGAGAAACACACTAAACATATCATAGATGTTTCCCTAAACTGGAGCTGCATCAACAAGAGAAAACAACGCTTACATTAAAAAACATCAACATAATTTTCTTACATGTAAAATATCTATTGTCTTATGCATCGTATTTGATATCTGTCAAGTTATTATCAAAATATACACCACTAATATTCAATATAATAATACATCCTTTTATTTTTTGGGACAAATGTACATAATGTTTCAGCAGCAAAACCAGGTGGACTGGGGACAGCAAGGAGTCATCAGACCAGGTAGTCCTGAGGCATGGTCCCAGGGCTCAGGTCCTCTGGGAGGGGAGAGGGAGAGGCAGAATTAGAGAACGCATACTTAAATTCACACAGGACACCGGATAAGACAGGAGAAGTCCTCCAGATATAACAGACTGACCCTAGACTCCCCGACACATAAACTACTGCAGCATAAATACTGGAGGCTGAGACAGGAGGGGTCAGGAGACACTGTGGCCCCATCCGAGGACACCCCCGGACAGGGCCAAACAGGAAGGATATAACCCCACCCACTTTGCCAAAGCACAGCCCCCACACCACTAGACGGACATCTTCAAACCACCAACTTACTACCCTGAGACAAGGCCGAGTATAGCCCACAAAGATCTCCACCACGGCACAACCCAGGGGGGGACGCCAAACCCGGACAGGAAGACCACGTCAGTGACTCCACCACGGCGCAACCCAAGGGGGACGCCAAACCCGGACAGGAAGACCACGTCAGTGTCTCCACCACGCAACCCAAGGGGGCGCAACCAAGTCTCCCCACGGCGGGACGCCAAACCCGGACAGGAAGACCACGTCAGTGTCTCCCCCACGGCGCAACCCAAGGGGGACGCCAAACCCGGACAGGAAGACCACGTCAGTGTCTCCACCACGGCGCAACCCAAGGGGGACGCCAAACCCGGACAGGAAGACCACGTCAGTGTCTCCACCACGGCGCAACCCAAGGGGGACGCCAAACCCGGACAGGAAGACCACGTCAGTGACTCCACCACGGCGCAACCCAAGGGGGGACGCCAAACCCGGACAGGAAGACCACGTCAGTGACTCCACCACGGCGCAACTCAAGGGGGGACGCCAAACCCGGACAGGAAGACCACGTCAGTGACTCCACCACGGCGCAACCCAAGGGGGGACGCCAAACCCGGACAGGAAGACCACCAGGATGTGTATTCAAAGCGTGCGCTGACCAACTGGCAACTGTCTTCACTGACATTTTCAACCTCTCCCTGACCGAGTCTGTAATACCAACATGTTTGAAGCAGACCACCATAAACCCTGTGTCCAAGAACAGTAAGTTAACCTGCCTAAATGACTACCGACCCGTAGCACTCACGTCTGCAGCCATGAAGTGCTTTGAAAGGCTGGTCATGGCTCACATCAACACCATTATCCCAGAAACCTTAGACCCACTCCAATTTGCATACCTCCCTAACAGATCCACAGATGATACAATCTCTATTGCACTCCACACTGCTCCAAGCTCATCAATAAGCTATGGACCCTGGGACATAACACCTCCCTCTGCAACTAAATCCTGGACTTCCTGACGGGTAGCCCCCAGGTGGTAAGGGTGGATAACAACACATCCGTCACTCTGATCCTCAACACAGGGGCGCATTCTCAGTCCCCTCCTGTACTCCCTGTTCACTCAGGACTGCATGGCCAGGCACAACTCCAACACCATCATTAAGTTTGCTGATGACACAACAGTGGTAGGCCTGATCACCGACAACAATGAGACAGCCTATAGGGAGGAGGTCAGAGACCTGGCTGTCTGGTGCCAGAATAACAACCTCTCCCTCAACGTGATCAAGACAAAGGAGATTATTGTGGACTACAGGAAAAGGAGCAACGAGCACGTCCCCATTCTCATCAACGGGGCTGTAGTGGTGCAGGTTGAGAGCTTCAAGTTCCTTGGTGTCCACTTTACCAACAAACTATCAAGGTCCAAACACACTAAGACAGTCGTGAAGAGGGCACGACAAAGCCTATTCCCCATCAGGAGACTGAAAAGATTTGGCATGGGTCCTCAGATCCTCAAAAAGTTCTATAGCTGCACCATCGAGAGCACTGACTGACTGACTGGTTGTATCACTGCCTGGTATGGTAACTGCTCGGCATCTGACCGTAAAGTGCTACAGATGGTAGTGCGTACGGCCCAGTATATCACCGGGGCCAAGCTTCCTGCCATCCAGGACCTCTACACCAGGCGGTGTCAGAGGAAGGCCCTACAGAGGGTAGTGGGTACAGCCCAGTACATCACTGGGGCCAAGCTTACTGCCATCCGGGATCTCTACACCAGGCGGTGTCAGAGGAAGGCCCTACAGAGGGTAGTGGGTACAGTACATCACCGGGGCCAAGCTTACTGCCATCCGGGATCTCTACACCAGGCGGTGTCAGAGGAAGGCCCTACAGAGGGTAGTGGGTACAGCCCAGTACATCACCGGGGCCAAGCTTACTGCCATCCAGGATCTCTACACCTTCAGAGGAAGGCCCAACAAATTGTCAAAGATTCCAGCTACCCTTGACATAGACTGTTCTATCTGCTACCGCACGGCTACTGTTCTCTGCTGCCAATGACTGGAACGATTTGCAAAAATCACTGAAGCTGGATACTCATATCTCCCTCACTAACTTTAAGCACCAGCTGTCAGAGCACCTTACAGATCACTGCACCTGTACATAGCCCATCTAACTACCTCATTCCCATACTGTTATTTATTTTTTCTCCTTTGCACCCCAGTATCTCTACTTGCACATTCATCTTCTGCACATCACCCATTCCAGTGTTTAATTGCTATATTGTAATTACTTCACCACTACGGCCTATTTATTGCCATACCTCCCTTCTCTTATCTACCACATTTGCACACAGTATATAGACTTTTTCTGTTGTGCTATTGACTGTATGTTTGTTTATTTCATGTGTTCTTAACTAGCCTACCTGGTTAAATAAAGGTGAAATATATATATATATATAATTTTTTTAAAAAGCAATAAGTCTAGGTCCAAAAGGCTTCTAAACAGCTTCTATCCCCAAGCCATAAAACCTCTGAACAGCTAATCAAAGGGCTCCCCAGACTATTTGCATTGCCCCTCAGCCTTTTACCCTGCTGCTACTGTCTGTTTATTATCTTTGCATAGTCACTTTAACTACCTACATGTACATATTACCGGAATTACCTCGACTAACTTTTGCCCCTAAACATAGCCTCGCTATTGTTATTTTACTGCTGCTCTCTAATTATTTCTTATTTCTTACTTATCTATTTTTTTTAAACGTATTTTTCTTAAAATTGCGTTAAAATTTTGGTTAAGGGCTTGAAAGTATAAGCGTTTCACTGTAAGGGTCTTCTTCGTGTGTTGTATTCGGCGGCATGTGACAAATCCAATTTGATTTGATTTGATATATCCATTTTTGTAACAGTGATAGAGAATAGATCTGTGTCTGGCGGACGGAGAAGTCTGCTGCTGCGGTATTACACGGTCGTCTGTCTCGGGGAGCGGAGGGATACAGTGTTTCACCACGGCAGTGATGTGGGTGCGGAGGGATACCATGTTTTACCACGGCAGTGATGTGGGTGCGGAGGGATACCATGTTTTTACCACGGCAGTGATGTGGGTGCGGAAGGATACCGTGTTTTACCGCGGCAGTGATGTGCTCCAGTGTTGGTCTACCTCGGGGAGCGGAGGGATACCGTGTTTCACCACGGCAGTGATGTGGTAGCGGAGGGATACCGTGTATCGCCACGGCAGTGATGTGGGAGCGGAGGGATACCGTGTATCGCCACGGCAGTGATGTGGGAGCGGAGGGATACCGTGTATCGCCACGGAGCTGAAAATCGACTGTTTACGGGTGGAGACTGCAAGGAATTTAAATCCCCCCCGGGTTGTAACGCTACACGTTAAAGACGAGATAACAGTGGTAGTTGATGTGTTTCTTTGGATTATTCAGTACAGTTTAATGTGGTACATGTGAGCTCGATAGGCCGTCGGTGAAAGAGTTTTCCAGGGGGTTGTTTTCGCTGTCAGTGGATGGCCATGGCGGTGGAGACGCGACCGGAGCTGGTTGGGAAGCGGTTCCTGTGTGTCGGTGGAGACGAGCCGCTGGATCTCCGGGATATCGGCCGCTGGGGCTGGCGAGCTGGGGTCATCCGAGCCGTTACTCACCGGGACAACAACCATTCAGAGTTGACGGTAAGGAATTTGTATATTATTTTTAATGGTTTGCCCGACCGTAGACCGATGAGGCATTTGGTGTTGGTTTGGCTTTGTAAATATTAAGTTAGCTTCTTAACGCCGTTAGCTGGTTTTCAGTCGCTATTGGCATATAATTATAGTAAATACATAGATAATATATCTTGTATGAAGTAAATGTAGTTTTGTATCTTTTACAACTGTTTGGCAGTAGCGTCAGACGTTAGTCTTGATCTATCTACCGTAAACCTGACGTTATGCTAGTTTAGCTAACTGACCGTTAGTCGGGCGCGTGTCAACAGAGATTTCTAACAGCAAATAAACCCGACAGAGATGAGAGAGATGGGAGAGAGATAACAGAGAGATGGGAGAGAGAGATGGGAGAGAGATAACAGAGATATGAGAGAGAGAGAGATAACAGAGAGATGGGAGAGAGAGATAACAGAGAGATGGGAGAGAGAGATAACAGAGAGATGGGGAGAGAGAGATAACAGAGAGATGGGAGAGAGAGAGATAACAGAGAGATGGGAGAGAGAGAGATAACAGAGAGATGGGAGAGAGAGAGATAACAGAGAGATGGGAGAGAGAGAGATGGGAGAGAGAGATAACAGAGAGATGGGAGAGAGAGATAACAGAGAGATGGGAGAGAGATAACAGAGAGATGGGAGAGAGATAACAGAGAGATGAGAGAGAGAGATAACAGAGAGATGAGAGAGAGAGAGATAACAGAGAGATGGGAGAGAGAGAGATAACAGAGAGATGGGAGAGAGAGAGATGGGAGAGAGAGAGATAACAGAGAGATGGGAGAGAGAGATAACAGAGAGATGGGAGAGAGAGAGATAACAGAGAGATGAGAGAGAGAGATAACAGAGAGATGAGAGAGAGAGATAACAGAGAGATATGAGAGAGAGAGATAACAGAGAGATGGGAGAGAGAGAGATAACAGAGAGATGGGAGAGAGAGAGATAACAGAGAGATGGGAGAGAGAGATAACAGAGAGATGGGAGAGAGAGATAACAGAGAGATAACAGAGAGATGGGAGAGAGATTTATTTTTTATTTCACCTTTATTTAACCAGGTAGGCTAGTTGAGAACAAGTTCTCATTTGCAACTGCGACCTGGCCAAGATAAAAGCATAGCAGTGCGAACAGACAACACAGAGTTACACATGGAATAAACAATTAACAAGTCAATAACACAGTAGAAAAAAAATGGGCAGTCTATATACAATGTGTGCAAAAGGCACAGAGAGAGAGAGAACAGAGAGAGAGAGAGAACAGAGAGAGAGAGAGAACAGAGAGAGAGAGAGAACAGAGAGAGAGAGAGAACAGAGAGAGAGAGAGAACAGAGAGAGAGAGAGAACAGAGAGAGAGAGAGAACAGAGAGAGAGAGAGAACAGAGAGAGAGAGAGAAGAGAGAGAGAGAGAGAACAGAGAGAGAGAGAGAACAGAGAGAGAGAGAGAGAGAGAACAGAGAGAGAGAGAACAGAGAGAGAGAGAGAGAGAGAGAACAGAGAGAGAGAGAGAGAGAGAACAGAGAGAGAGAGAGAGAGAACAGAGAGAGAGAGAACAGAGAGAGAGAGAGAGAACAGAGAGAGAGAGAGAGAACAGAGAGAGAGAGAGAACAGAGAGAGAGAGAGAGAGAGAGAGAGAGAGAGAGAGAGAGAGAGAGAGAACAGAGAGAGAGAGAGAGAGAACAGAGAGAGAGAGAGAGAGAACAGAGAGAGAGAGAGAGAGAACAGAGAGAGAGAGAGAACAGAGAGAGAGAGAGAACAGAGAGAGAGAGAGATAACAGAGAGAGAGAGAGATAACAGAGAGAGAGATAACAGAGAGAGAGAGATAACAGAGAGAGAGAGATAACAGAGATAACAGAGAGATAACAGAGAGATGGGAGAGAGAGAGATCGCTGGGACCGCTTTCACAAAATCATATTAAGGCTAAATTAATCGTCATAACCATTGACCTGTGATTAAATGACCTAGCTAGCCAACGACAACGTAGAGTCGAACACAGTTCTAGCGACCCTTTCCTCGATTTCCACATCAAGGCTGAAATTCCAAGCCTTGTACAATAATTGTCTAGAACCTGAAGTGCATATTAACTGGCATGCCCACCAGTTGTATAGAGGACAAACATGTTGAATGTGCGGGCTAAATGGGTAAATCTTTCCAGATTTGTCCTAAATCACAGGGCCCATGTAAAAACCCACTATTTGTTGTTTGTTGCCAGATTTCTAATGGTAAAGCAGTGTTGCTAATGTAGCCTACGTGAATACTGTCTGACAGGTAGCCAGATAAATGAATAGTTGCATTTACTTTGGGCCCCTTTTTATCAGCCAGGAATGAACAGCTGAGTGAACACAAGGATTTAAGATTAGATCATCATGTCACACACAACTTGCCATTGTACTAGTGTCAGTAGCTAGAATAGCAACACAATTACACTGTCTGGCTGTGTGTGTGTTGCTGGTTGAACTGTCTGGCTGTGTTTGTGTTGCTGGTTGAACTGTCTGGCTGTGTTTGTGTTGCTGGTTGAACTGTCTGGCTGTGTTTGTGTTGCTGGTTGAACTGTCTGGCTGTGTGTGTGTTGCTGGTTGAACTGTCTGGCTGTGTGTGTGTTGCTGGTTGAACTGTCTGGCTGTGTGTGTGTTGCTGGTTGAACTGTCTGGCTGTGTGTTTGTGTTGCTGGTTGAACTGTCTGGCTGTGTGTTTGTTGCTGGTTGAATTGAGGCCTGTCTGGCTGTGTTGCTGGTTGAACTGTCTGGCTGTGTGTTTGTGTTGCTGGGTGAACTGTCTGGCTGTGTGTGTGTGTTGCTGGTTGAACTGTCTGGCTGTGTGTTTGTTGCCGGTTGAACTGTCTGGCTGTGTGTTTGTTGCCGGTTGAACTGTCTGGCTGGTTGAACTGTCTGGCTGTGTGTTTGTTGCTGGGTGAACTGTCTGGCTGGGTGAACTGTCTGGCCGTGTGTTTGTTGCTGGGTGAACTGTCTGGCCGTGTGTTTGTTGCTGGGTGAACTGTCTGGCCGTGTGTTTGTTGCTGGTTGAACTGTCTGGCTGTGTGTTTGTTGCCGGGTGAACTGTCTGGCTGTGTGTTTGTTGCTGGGTGAACTGTCTGGCTGTGTGTTTGTGTTGCTGGTTGAACTGAATTGGAATCTGTAAACGTGTAGCTAGCTAGGCTGTGACACGCCGTTGTGCCAACAATAGCTTCTATAAGTGTTTGGTTCAGAGCACTGTGTGTGTGGAGGGAGAATCAACAGTATGTTTTGAGAAGTAGGATCTGAACAGTACTGTGTGTGTGGAGGAGGAGGATCTGAACAGTACTGTGTGGAGGAGGAGGAGGATCTGAACAGTACTGTGTGTGGAGGAGGAGGATCTGAACAGTACTGTGTGTGGAGGAGGAGGATCTGAACAGTACTGTGTGTGTGGAGGAGGAGGATCTGAACAGTACTGTGTGTGTGGAGGAGGAGGATCTGAACAGTACTGTGTGTGTGTGGAGGAGGAGGATCTGAACAGTACTGTGTGTGTGTGGAGGAGGAGGATCTGAACAGTACTGTGTGTGTGTGGAGGAGGAGGGAGTACTGTGTGTGTGTGGAGGAGGAGGATCTGAACAGTACTGTGTGTGTGTGGAGGAGGAGGATCTGAACAGTACTGTGTGTGTGGAGGAGGAGGATCTGAACAGTACTGTGTGTGTGTGGAGGAGGGGGATCTGAACAGTACTGTGTGTGTGTGGAGGAGGGGGATCTGAACAGTACTGTGTGTGTGTGGAGGAGGGGGATCTGAACAGTACTGTGTGTGTGTGGAGGAGGAGGATCTGAACAGTACTGTGTGTGTGTGGAGGAGGAGGATCTGAACAGTACTGTGTGTGTGTGGAGGAGGAGGATCTGAACAGTACTGTGTGTGTGTGGAGGAGGAGGATCTGAACAGTACTGTGTGTGTGTGGAGGAGGAGGATCTGAACAGTACTGTGTGTGTGTGGAGGAGGAGGAGGATCTGAACAGTACTGTGTGTGTGTGGAGGAGGAGGAGGATCTGAACAGTACTGTGTGGAGGAGGAGGAGGATCTGAACAGTACTGTGTGTGTGTGGAGGAGGAGGATCTGAACAGTACTGTGTGTGTGTGGAGGAGGAGGATCTGAACAGTACTGTGTGTGTGTGGAGGAGGAGGATCTGAACAGTACTGTGTGTGTGTGGAGGAGGAGGATCTGAACAGTACTGTGTGTGTGTGGAGGAGGAGGATCTGAACAGTACTGTGTGTGTGGAGGAGGAGGATCTGAACAGTACTGGAGGAGGAGGATCTGAACAGTACTGTGTGTGTGGAGGAGGAGGATCTGAACAGTACTGTGTGTGTGGAGGAGGAGGATCTGAACAGTACTGTGTGTGTGGAGGAGGAGGATCTGAACAGTACTGTGTGTGTGGAGGAGGAGGATCTGAACAGTACTGTGTGTGTGGAGGAGGAGGATCTGAACAGTACTGTGTGTGTGGAGGAGGAGGATCTGAACAGTACTGTGTGTGTGGAGGAGGAGGATCTGAACAAGAACACATTGAATACACTCATTCATTCTTATCACTGTTAAAACCAGACTGCTTGTAGACCAGCTAGTTGTTTCAATGACTTTTGTTTCAGAAAAAATACACCAATCATTTTACTATGACAATAACGGTACTTGAAATGAACATGTTATTTTGTTGCCCTGGGAGACAGAATGTAACATGAGACCAGTGGTGGTCAGCAGCACCCCTCCCCCACCGGTACCACAACATAAGGCAGCCATGTCTGTGTTCTATGACAGAGGGCTCTCGGGAGGCCAAGCCCGCCGGGGTTGGGGCCCCTGTCGGGAGGCCAAGCCCGCCGGGGTTGGGGCCCCTGTCGGGAGGCCAAGCCCGCCGGGGTTGGGGCCCCTGTCGGGAGGCCAAGCCCGCCGGGGTTGGGGCCCCTGTCGGGAGGCCAAGCCCGCCGGGGTTGGGGCCCCTGTCGGGAGGCCAATCCCGCCGGGGTTGGGGCCCCTGTCGGGAGGCCAAGCCCGCCGGGGTTGGGGCCCCTGTCGGGAGGCCAAGCCCGCCGGGGTTGGGGCCCCTGTCGGGAGGCCAAGCCCGCCGGGGTTGGGGCCCCTGTCGGGAGGCCAAGCCCGCCGGGGTTGGGGCCCCTGTCGGGAGGCCAAGCCCGCCGGGGTTGGGGCCCCTGTCGGGAGGCCAAGCTGCGTTTCGTCCCGGGGCGGCAGGCAGCCTAGTGGTTAGAGCGGAGGGCTAGTAACTGAAAGGTTGCACTGACGAGGTAAAAATCTGTTGTTCTGCCCCTGAATAAGGCAGTTAACCCACTGTTTCCCGGGAAAGGTCGTCATTGTAAATAAGAATTTATTCTTAACAGACTTGCCTAGTTAAATAAAGGTAAAATAAAAAATAGTAGTGGTTTCTAGAATGTCTCATAAATCTTCTGTACTAAATGTCTTTGATTATCGTTGCTTTTGTCTTATTTACTGTTGCTACAGTGACACACAGTATTAATTGACATAATGGTAACAACAAACTGCCCGAGAACATCGTCCTTTCCTGAAAGTATATAACTCTGCCTGCTGATTGGCCTCGTTTATTCTGTAGCAGTGTGAGTCACTGGCTTGGTACTTTGATATTTCAGACAGCAGAGCTCTCATTAGGAGTGGAGAGAGACTCTCTTTCACCAAATGGCTGGACTGTATCCCGTAGCAACAGCGGCATAGCCATGTGAATGACGGGTCCTCTGAGTTCACCAGCTCCAGTTAGCTCCACGTTGCTTAACATTCTCCTGCTCCACATCAGGTCACGATCAGATTCAGATCCTATTTAACACGGTCTGTTCTGCCCTCGTAGACATGGTAACCTAATGAGAAGGACAAGGCCGGTGTTGGATGTAGAGTATTTATGGTACGTTTTACCGGAGAGGCTCGTCAACCTGTCATGTCTCATCTGTCTGTTGACTGATATAAAGGATTGCTACGTCATGTAGGCCCAACCTTCATCATTTACACTTCTGTTTTTCACACTATTTCACTCCTTTTCCCCAGGAAATACATACTTATCACCCTGTGGTCTTTATGCCCAGTTAGTAGGCTATGTTTTCCTCTGTACTGACCCTGTTCTCTGAGACGGCCCAGTCTCCCCAGACCTTCCAACCCATCTCTGTACTGACCCTGTTCTCTGAGACGGCCCAGTCTCCCCAGACCTTCCAACCCATCTCTGTTCTGAGACGGCCCAGTCTCCCCAGACCTTCCAACCCATCTCTGTTCTGTGCTGACCCTGTTCTCTGAGACGGCCCAGACCTTGCCCAGACCTTCCAACCCATCTCTGTACTGACCCAGTTCTGAGACGGCCCAGTCTCCCCAGACCTTCCAACCCATCTCTGTACTGACCCTGTTCTCTGAGACGGCCCAGTCTCCCCAGACCTTCCAACCCATCTCTGTACTGACCCAGTTCTGAGACGGCCCAGTCTCCCCAGACCTTCCAACCCATCTCTGTTCTGACCCAGTTCTCTCTGCTCTTGTTGAATATGTCCAGATGTCTTTGGTTTAGACCCAACTGTATGTTAGTTTTTCAGGACATACTTTCCCAAATCAAACAAACTGAATGTTATTCTAAGGTCTTCACTCCAAATGTTTTGGCCGTTGATATTAACATGGTGGTGTTTGAGCCCCTGATATTAACATGGTGGTGTTTGAGCCCCTGATATTAACATGGTGGTGTTTGAGCCCCTGATATTAACATGGTGGTGTTTGAGCCCCTGATATTATAACATGGTGGTGTTTGAGCCCCTGATATTATAACATGGTGGTGTTTGAGCCCCTGATATTAACATGGTGGTGTTTGAGCCCCTGATATTATAACATGGTGCTGTTTGATCTACTGTAGACCAGGTCCCGTGGGCCAGTGGACTGCTGTAGACCAGGGCCCGTGGGCTGCTGTAGACCAGGGCCCGTGGGCTGCTGTAGACCAGGGCCCGTGGGCTGCTGTAGTCCAGGGCCCGTGGGCTGCTGTAGTCCAGGGCCCGTGGGCTGCTGTAGTCCAGGGCCCGTGGGCTGCTGTAGACCAGGGCCCGTGGGCTGCTGTAGACCAGGGCCCGTGGGCTGCTGTAGACCAGGGCCCGTGGGCTGCTGTAGACCAGGGCCCGTGGACATTTTCTGTGATTTGACATGTTAGAGAAGCAGACAGGGACATTTTCTGTGATTTGACATGTTAGAGAAGCAGACAGGAATCCATACATCCAGTAGTGGGTCTAGCAGTCTGTTTCCGATGGTGAACATACTGGGGTTTGGTCTGACACACTGGGTCGTATCTGGAGCTCTGTCTAGATATTCAGTCTGGGGGTTAGTTGGGGGTTGCCCAGCCTCTGCTGTGTGGCATCCTATAGAGTTTGCTGCGTTTAGTACAAAGTACTTGTTGACATTGCGTCAGTCATTGTGCAGTAGATTGTAGGCCAGTAGATTCAGCCAGGTTGTTATTCTTAAAGGAGTCCGAGCACTTTATTTCACATCATACCTGTAGTAAAATGTACTAAACTAAAAGTAAAACAATAAGAGTAACAATAAGGAGGCTATACACGGGGTACCATTACTGAGTCAATGTGTGGGGTACCGGTTAGTGGAGATAATATATACAGGGGGTACAGGTTAGTGGAGGTAATATATACAGGGGGTACAGGTTAGTGGAGGTAATATATATACAGGGGGTACAGGTTAGTGGAGGTAATAAATATATATACAGGGGGTACCGGTTAGTGGAGGTAATGAATATATATATATACAGGGGGTACAGGTTAGTGGAGGTAATATATATATATATACAGGGGGTACCGGTTAGTGGAGGTAATATATATATATATATATACAGGGGGTACAGGTTAGTGGAGGTAATATATATATATATATACAGGGGGTACAGGTTAGTGGAGGTATATATATATATATATACAGGGGGTACAGGTTAGTGGAGGTAATATATATATATATACAGGGGGTACAGGTTAGTGGAGGTAATATATATATATATACAGGGGGTACAGGTTAGTGGAGGTAATATATATACAGGGGGTACCATTACTGAGTCAATGTCAATATGGGCGACACGCTGCCCCTGTCAATAGGGGCGACACGCTGCCCCTGTCAATAGGGGCGACACGCTGCCCCTGTCAATAGGGGCGACACGCTGCCCCTGTCAATAGGGGCGACACGCTGCCCCTGTCAATATGGACGACACGCTGCCCCTGTCAATATGGACGACACGCTGCCCCTGTCAATATGGACGACACGCTGCCCCTGTCAATACTACGGGAAGCTTCATAATGTGACTGGCCCAGCTGTTCTGGGGAACTACGGGAAGCTTCATAATGTGACTGGCACAGCCAGAAGAGGACTGGCCACCCCACATAGCCTGGTTCCTCTCTAGGTTTCTTCCTAGGTTTTGGCCTTTCTAGGGAGTTTCTCCTAGCCACCGTGCTTCTACACCTGCATTGCTTGCTGCTTGTGGTTTTAGGCTGGGTTTCTGTACAGCACTTTGAGATATCAGCTGATGTAGGAAGGGCTTTATAAATACATCTGATGTACGAAGGGCTTTATAAATACATCTGATGTAGGAAGGGCTTTATAAATACATCTGATGTACGAAGGGCTTTATAAATACATCTGATGTAGGAAGGGCTTTATAAATACATCTGATGGCTTTATAAATACATCTGATGTAGGAAGGGCTTTATAAATACATCTGATGCTTTATAAATACATCTGATGAAGGGCTTTATAAATACATCTGATGTACGAAGGGCTTTATAAATACATCTGATGTAGGAAGGGCTTTATAAATACATCTGATGTACGAAGGGCTTTATAAATACATCTGATGTAGGAAGGGCTTTATAAATACATCTGATGTACGAAGGGCTTTATAAATACATCTGATGTAGGAAGGGCTTTATAAATACATCTGATGTAGGAAGGGCTTTATAAATACATCTGATGTAGGAAGGGCTTTATAAATACATTGATAAAGGGCTTTATAAATACATCTGATGTAGGAAATAGTTTTATAAATACATCTGATGTAGGAAGGGCTTTATTACATATGTAGGAAATACATCTGATGTAGGAAGGGCTTTATAAATACATCTGATGTAGGAATTTCTTTATAAAGACATAGGAAGGGCTTTATAAATACATCTGATGTAGGAAGGGCTTTATAAAGCAGACACAGAAAAATAGTTTTGATGTAATGTTTAATCCTGCAGCTAGGATTTCCTTAAAGCAGACACAGAAGGGCTTTATAAATACATCTGATGTGAAGGGCTTTATAAATACATCTGATGTAGGAAGGGCTTTATAAATTTTGATGTAATGCTTTTAATCATCTGAGCTATTTCCTTAAAGCAGACACAGAAATGTAATAGTTTTGATGTAATGTTTAATCCTGAGCTATTTCCTTAAAGCAGACATCAGAAATGTAATAGTTTTGATGTAATGTTTAATCCTGCAGCTATTTAAATAAATCAGACACAGAAATGTAATAGTTTTGATGTAATGTTTAATCATCTGAGCTATTTCCTTAAAGCAGACACAGAAATGTAATAGTTTTGATGTAATGTTTAATCCTGCAGCTATTTCCTTAAAGCAGACACAGAAATGTAATAGTTTTGATGTAATGTTTAATCCTGCAGCTATTTCCTTAAAGCAGACACAGAAATGTAATAGTTTTGATGTAATGTTTAATCCTGCAGCTATTTCCTTAAAGCAGACACAGAAATGTAATAGTTTTGATGTAATGTTTAATCCTGCAGCTATTTCCTTAAAGCAGACACAGAAATGTAATAGTTTTGATGTAATGTTTAATCCTGCAGCTATTTCCTTAAAGCAGACACAGAAATGTAATAGTTTTGATGTAATGTTTAATCCTGCAGCTATTTCCTTAAAGCAGACACAGAAATGTAATAGTTTTGATGTAATGTTTAATCCTGCAGCTATTTCCTTAAAGCAGACACAGAAATGTAATAGTTTTGATGTAATGTTTAATCCTGCAGCTATTTCCTTAAAGCAGACACAGAAATGTAATAGTTTTGATGTAATGTTTAATCCTGCAGCTATTTCCTTAAAGCAGACACAGAAATGTAATAGTTTTGATGTAATGTTTAATCCTGCAGCTATTTCCTTAAAGCAGACACAGAAATGTAATAGTTTTGATGTAATGTTTAATCCTGCAGCTATTTCCTTAAAGCAGACACAGAAATGTAATAGTTTTGATGTAATGTTTAATCCTGCAGCTATTTCCTTAAAGCAGACACAGAAATGTAATAGTTTTGATGTAATGTTTAATCCTGCAGCTATTTCCTTAAAGCAGACACAGAAATGTAATAGTTTTGATGTAATGTTTAATCCTGCAGCTATTTCCTTAAAGCAGACACAGAAATGTAATAGTTTTGATGTAATGTTTAATCCTGCAGCTATTTCCTTAAAGCAGACACAGAAATGTAATAGTTTTGATGTAATGTTTAATCCTGCAGCTATTTCCTTAAAGCAGACACAGAAATGTAATAGTTTTGATGTAATGTTTAATCCTGCAGCTATTTCCTTAAAGCAGACACAGAAATGTAATAGTTTTGATGTAATGTTTAATCCTGCAGCTATTTCCTTAAAGCAGACACAGAAATGTAATAGTTTTGATGTAATGTTTAATCCTGCAGCTATTTCCTTAAAGCAGACACAGAAATGTAATAGTTTTGATGTAATGTTTAATCCTGCAGCTATTTCCTTAAAGCAGACACAGAAATGTAATAGTTTTGATGTAATGTTTAATCCTGCAGCTATTTCCTTAAAGCAGACACAGAAATGTAATAGTTTTGATGTAATGTTTAATCCTGCAGCTATTTCCTTAAAGCAGACACAGAAATGTAATAGTTTTGATGTAATGTTTAATCCTGCAGCTATTTCCTTAAAGCAGACACAGAAATGTAATAGTTTTGATGTAATGTTTAATCCTGCAGCTATTTCCTTAAAGCAGACACAGAAATGTAATAGTTTTGATGTAATGTTTAATCCTGCAGCTATTTCCTTAAAGCAGACACAGAAATGTAATAGTTTTGATGTAATGTTTAATCCTGCAGCTATTTCCTTAAAGCAGACACAGAAATGTAATAGTTTTGATGTAATGTTTAATCCTGCAGCTATTTCCTTAAAGCAGACACAGAAATGTAATAGTTTTGATGTAATGTTTAATCCTGCAGCTATTTCCTTAAAGCAGACACAGAAATGTAATAGTTTTGATGTAATGTTTAATCCTGCAGTTTAATCCTGCAGCTATTTCCTTAAAGCAGACACAGAAATGTAATAGTTTTGATGTAATGTTTAATCCTGCAGCTATTTCCTTAAAGCAGACACAGAAATGTAATAGTTTTGATGTAATGTTTAATCCTGCAGCTATTTCCTTAAAGCAGACACAGAAATGTAATAGTTTTGATGTAATGTTTAATCCTGCAGCTATTTCCAGATAGCCCAGTATATGGTGTGTGTTCTGAATGCAGCCCTAGTCTACTTTTTAAAGTTCACACACACAGATCATTAAAGTGTATTGTATTTTCTCTCTGTCGTATATGTGTATATATATATACATGCCATTTAGCAGACGCTTTTATCCAAAGCGACTTACAGTCATGTGTGCATACATTCTACGTATGGGTGGTCCCGGGGATCGAGCCCACTACCCTGGCGTTACAAGCGCCATGCTCTACCAACTGAGCTACAGAAGGACGGAAGGTCGTCATGTTTGTTACTCTGTCGTCATGTTTGTTATCTAGCCTGAAGGACCTTGACTAGACATCTGGAACACCAAGTGGCCCTTTACATTCAGGGCTCAAGGTCTGTTTCTCTGGTGTGAACCAGAGTGATTTGTTTGGAGCTCTGGAACGCTGGCGGTGTTCTATGGGTTCCGTTGATGGGTTCCAGACAGTGGAGGGGAAACTTGACCCTTTAACAGATGTTTGAGCCTGAGCCAAGGAGCTGCAGTGTGATCTGTAACCCAGAAACGGCCAGCTTTCTCCTTGTTGTGGCCGATCACTCACCGAGGAGAGTCTCCATTTGAGACAGAATCCTTATCCTCCTGAGTGAGTTAAAACCTTTATCTGGGTCTTGATATGTTATCATTGACTATTCAAATGAGCATAGGGCTTAATCATTTTGTAACAGAGGGGTGGGACACTATATAAAAGAAACACATCCCAGATATTATCTTGTAAATATCCCTGCACAATGTGGTTTGCCTGACAATGTACTGCCTGCAATTGATGGTGTGTGTGTTTGGTGGAGATACCCGCCTAGCATCTCGAGGGAGATGGGATGCTTCTGGTCTCCATTTGAAGGATGTAACCAACACCACACGTGATTTAAAGGCTTGTTTCAGCTGGGGAAAAGAAAACGAGGACATGGCTGAATATGGGTCTGTTATTGTTTCAACACAGTGAAAGAGACTGGTCTGTTATTGTTTCAACACAGTGAAAGAGACGGGTCTGTTATTGTTTCAACACAGTGAAAGAGACGGGTCTGTTATTGTTTCAACACAGTGAAAGAGACGGGTCTGTTATTGTTTCAACACAGTGAAAGAGACGGTCTGTTATTGTTTCAACACAGTGAAAGAGACGGGTCTGTTATTGTTTCAACACAGTGAAAGAGACGGGTCTGTTATTGTTTCAACACAGTGAAAGAGACGGGTCTGTTATTGTTTCAACACAGTGAAAGAGACGGGTCTGTTATTGTTTCAACACAGTGAAAGAGACGGGTCTGTTATTGTTTCAACACAGTGAAAGAGACGGGTTTGTTATTGTTTCAACACAGTGAAAGAGACGGGTCTGTTATTGTTTCAACACAGTGAAAGAGACGGGTCTGTTATTGTTTCAACACAGTGAAAGAGACGGGTCTGTTATTGGGTTTGTTATTGTTTCAACACAGTGAAAGAGACGGGTCTGTTATTGTTTCAACACAGTGAAAGCGGGTCTGTTATTTCAGTGATGAAAGAGAGTCTGAATTGTTTCAACACAGTCCAGAAAGAGACGGGTCTGTTATTGAAATAATAAACAAAGTATTTCAGTGATTAGTTTGAAAGTGTTATTGTAAAAGCTCTCTGAAATAATAAACCATAAATTATCAAAATTGTAAAAGCTGTAGAACCAGATCTATAGAAGCATAATGAAAGCTATAGGCCCAGATCTATAGAAGCATAATGAAAGCTATAGGCCCAGATCTATAGAAGCATAATGAAAGCTATAGGCCCAGATCTATAGAAGCATAATGAAAGCTATAGGCCCAGATCTATAGAAGCATAATGAAAGCTATAGGCCCAGATCTATAGAAGCATAATGAAAGCTATAGGCCCAGATCTATAGAAGCATAATGAAAGCTATAGGCCCAGATCTATAGAAGCATAATGAAAGCTATAGGCCCAGATCTATAGAAGCATAATGAAAGCTATAGGCCCAGATCTATAGAAGCAGAAAGATACAGATGAGTGTGATATTTATCTTAGTAGAGAATAACTAGAGGCTGATACACAGAGCTGTCTTACCAGTCAGATCCTCTTAGCTACGTCAGAGAACAAGTGACTGTATACAGTTACAATGCTCTGTAGAATGTTACACACTGTAGGGAGGTTTACCATGGAGGAGGACCTGTTACACGTTGTAGGGAGGTTTACCATGGAGGAGGACCTGTTACACGTTGTAGGGAGGTTTACCATGGAGGAGGACCTGTTACACGTTGTAGGGAGCTTTACCTGTTACACGTTGTAGGGAGGTTTACCATGGAGGAGGACCTGTTACACGTTGTAGGGAGGTTTACCTGTTACACGTTGTAGGGAGGTTTACCATGGAGGACCTGTTACACGTTGTAGGGAGGTTTACCATGGAGGAGGACCTGTTACACGTTGTAGGGAGGTTTACCTGTTACACGTTGTAGGGAGGTTTACCATGGAGGACCTGTTACACGTTGTAGGGAGGTTTACCTGTTACATGTTGTAGGGAGGTTTACCATGGAGGAGGACCTGTTACACGTTGTAGGGAGGTTTACCGTGTAGGAGGACCTGTTACATGTTGTAGGGAGGTTTACCGTGTAGGAGGACCTGTTACACGTTGTAGGGAGGTTTACCTGTTACACGTTGTAGGGAGGTTTACCATGGAGGAGGACCTGTTACACGTTGTAGGGAGGTTTACCTGTTACACGTTGTAGGGAGGTTTACCATGGAGGAGGACCTGTTACACGTTGTAGGGAGGTTTACCTGTTACACGTTGTAGGGAGGTTTACCGTGGAGGAGGACCTGCCACACGTTGTAGGGAGGTTTACCGTGGAGGAGGACCTGTTACACGTTGTAGGGAGGTTTACCTGTTACGCGTTGTAGGGAGGTTTACCTGTTACGCGTTGTAGGGAGGTTTACCTGTTACGCGTTGTAGGGAGGTTTACCTGTTACACGTTGTAGGGAGGTTTACCTGTTACACGTTGTAGGGAGGTTTACCTGTTACATGTTGTAGGGAGGTTTACCATGGAGGAGGACCTGTTACACGTTGTAGGGAGTTTTACCTGTTACGCGTTGTAGGGAGGTTTACCGTGGAGGAGGACATGCCACACGTTGTAGGGAGAATTTACCGTGGAGGAGGACCTGTTACACGTTGTAGGGAGGTTTACCTGTTACGCGTTGTAGGGAGGTTTACCTGTTACGCGCTGTAGGGAGGTTTACCTGTTACGCGCTGTAGGGAGGTTTACCTGTTACGCGCTGTAGGGAGGTTTACCTGTTACGCGCTGTAGGGAGGTTTACCTGTTACGCGCTGTAGGGAGGTTTACCTGTTACGCGCTGTAGGGAGGTTTACCTGTTACGCGCTGTAGGGAGGTTTACCTGTTACGCGCTGTAGGGAGGTTTACCTGTTACGCGCTGTAGGGAGGTTTACCTGTTACGCGCTGTAGGGAGGTTTACCTGTTACGCGCTGTAGGGAGGTTTACCGTGGAGGAGGACCTGTTGTAGGGAGGTTTACCGTTGGAGGAGGACCTGTTGTAGGGAGGTTTACCGTTGGAGGAGGACCTGTTGTAGGGAGGTTTACCGTTGGAGGAGGACCTGTTGTAGGGAGGTTTACCGTGGAGGAGGACCCGTTACACATTGTAGGGAGGTTTACCGTGGAGGAGGACCTGTTGCAGGGAGGTTTACCTTGGAGGAGGACCTGCCTCACGTTGTAGGGAGGTTTTTACCATGGAGGAGGACCTGTTGCAGGGAGGTTTACCATGGAGGAGGACCTTGCTGTGCTGCATTCTAGAACAATGAACTCGAACCACCATGCAAATCACTCAGTTGTTTTTCTTCTTTTCCCTCCAACATGGTTGTCTATACTATGGTCATGTCTGAATAAGCAGATAGTCCTTAGTGTCACAACATCCAAAGTAGTTGGAGAAAAGTTGTTCTTTTGAATAAGTATGTCCACAAAGTGAAGATGGACTTCACTACACCATGTCTGTGATTGGTCAGAGACCAGGGGAATCGTTGGAGTGGTGGGTGAAGATGGACTTCACTACACCATGTCTGTGATTGGTCAGAGACCAGGGGAATCGTTGAAGTGGTGGGTGAAGATGGACTTCACTACACCATGTCTGTGATTGGTCAGAGACCAGGGGAATCGTTGAAGTGGTGGGTGAAGATGGACTTCACTACACCATGTCTGTGATTGGTCAGAGACCAGGGGAATCGTTGAAGTGGTGGGTGAAGATGGACTTCACTACACCATGTCTGTGATTGGTCAGAGACCAGGGGAATCGTTGAAGTGGTGGGTGAAGATGGACTTCACTACACCATGTCTGTGATTGGTCAGAGACCAGGGGAATCGTTGAAGTGGTGGGTGAAGATGGACTTCACTACACCATGTCTGTGATTGGTCAGAGACCAGGGGAATCGTTGAAGTGGTGGGTGAAGATGGACTTCACTACACCATGTCTGTGATTGGTCAGAGACCGTTGAAGTGGTGGGTGAAGATGGACTTCACTACACCATGTCTGTGATTGGTCAGAGACCAGGGGAATCGTTGAAGTGGTGGGTGAAGATGGACTTCACTACACCATGTCTGTGATTGGTCAGAGACCAGGGGAATCGTTGAAGTGGTGGGTGAAGATGGACTTCACTACACCATGTCTGTGATTGGTCAGAGACCAGGGGAATCGTTGAAGTGGTGGGTGAAGATGGACTTCACTACACCATGTCTGTGATTGGTCAGAGACCAGGGGAATCGTTGAAGTGGTGGGTGAAGATGGACTTCACTACACCATGTCTGTGATTGGTCAGAGACCAGGGGAATCGTTGAAGTGGTGGGTGAAGATGGACTTCACTACACCATGTCTGTGATTGGTCAGAGACCAGGGGAATCGTTGAAGTGGTGGGTGAAGATGGACTTCACTACACCATGTCTGTGATTGGTCAGAGACCAGGGGAATAGTTGAAGTGGTGGGTGAAGATGTTTCAGCGTTTCTACTGATGAATGTTTAGTTTATTTTCCTCAGCTATTTCTGGCGCAGTGAGGAAGGGGATTTCTGCCGGATCAGCCTCACATCCTGTCTGAGCCTCACATCCTGTCTGAGCCTCACATCCTGTCTGAGCCTCACATCCTGTCTGAGCCTCACATCCTGTCTGAGCCTCACATCCTGTCTGAGCCTCACATCCTGTCTGAGCCTCACATCCTGTCTGAGCCTCACATCCTGTCTGAGCCTCACATCCTGTCTGAGCCTCACATCCTGTCTGAGCCTCACATCCTGTCTGAGCCTCATCTGGAACTCTGTTTACTTTAGCAGTAGCCAGTCCTCCTTACCTCTCTCCCAGGGGGGCTGGAAAAATGGGGGGGGCTGGAAATGGGGCCTGGCTAGGGGGCTGGAGCACGGGCCTGACCGGGGAGGGGGCTGGAGCACGGGCCTGACCGGGGAGGGGGCTGGAGCACGGGCCTGACCGGGGAGGGGGCTGGAGCACGGGCCTGACCGGGGAGGGGGCTGGAGCACGGGCCTGACCGGGGAGGGGGCTGGAGCACGGGCCTGGTCCAGGGGGTGGGGGCTGGAGCACGGGCCTGGTCCGGGGGGGTGGGGGCTGGAGCACGGGCCTGGTCCAGGGGGTGGGGGCTGGAGGTGGCCTGGTCCAGGGGGTGGGGGCTGGCCTGGTCCAGGGGGTGGGGGCTGGAGCAGTGGCCTGGTCCAGGGGGTGGGGGCTGGAGCAGTGGCCTGGTCCAGGGGGGTGGGGGCTGGAGCAGTGGCCTGGTCCAGGGGGAGGAGGGGGCTGGAGCAGTGGCCTGGTCCATGGGGGGGGAGGGGGGCTGGAGCAGTGGCCTGGTCCAGTGGCGGGGGAGGAGGGGGGCTGGAGCAGTGGCCTGGTCCGGGGGGCTGGAGCAGTGGCCTGGTCCAGAGCGGAGTGTGTTAGTGCGGTTTTATCCAAGCGTGGGTGACAAACTGAAAAGGCCTCTTGTGCTGCAACGTGGTCTGGTCCTGGAATGCTGGATTGTGGAGCTGGTCTCATGCTGCTCTCATTCGACATATTGCTGTAGCTAGCAGCAGAGAAAATGGGGGGGGGTGCGCGGAGAGGTTGTGGGAGAAGGGAGAGCAGCACGGGCGGAGGGAGAGGCGGAGGGAGAGTGGGTGAGCGGGGAGAGGTGGAGGTAGTGGGAAGAGGGAGAACAGCAGGGGCAGTGAAGTAGTGGGGTTCCCACAGTGAGCAGCATGGGGTCCCTGTAGCCTCTGCCTCAGCCCAGCCGTACCTCACCACCGCTCCCAGAGGCCTCCCCTTCAACCCACCCACTCTCTTCCCACCTCTCATCTAGCTCTCCTGGCTGGATGAGGGATGTTTTCCTGTCTCGCTTTCCCTCCTCCGCTTCTTCTTTCTCCCTCCCACAGCCGCCCTCCTCTAAAATGTGAATGACTGGCTCTTCCTTTCTCTTTCTCCCTCCCACCGCCCTCCTCTAAAATGTGAATGACTGGCTCTTCCTTTCTCTTTCTCCCTCCCACCGGCCTCCTCTAAAATGTGAATGACTGGCTCTTCCTTTCTCTTTCTCCCTCCCGCCGCCCTCCTCTAAAATGTGAATGACTGGCTCTTCCTTTCTCTTTCTCCCTCCCGCCGGCCTCCTCTAAAATGTGAATGACTGGCTCTTCCTTTCTCTTTCTCCCTCCCGCCGCCCTCCTCTAAAATGTGAATGACTGGCTCTTCCTTTCTCTTTCTCCCTCCCGCCGCCCTCCTCTAAAATGTGAATGACTGGCTCTTCCTTTCTCTTTCTCCCTCCCGCCGGCCTCCTCTAAAATGTGAATGACTGGCTCTTCCTTTCTCTTTCCCATCGTTCATTCTTCAGTTCTCTCTCCCTCCCACTCCCCCCTCTAGAATGTGACTGCGGGGTCTGTGTTTACAGCTTCCTGAGTGTAATTCTTTCCCTCCTTTTTAAGTCTGACCTGCTGAACTCTCCGAGGTCAGGGTGTGTTAGTAATTCCCTGGTGGGACCTGCCCCATTGTACATTGTAGTATGGGCGTTTTGTTTCATTTAGTTCCTAATTATCCTGCAGAGCTCCTCAAGGCGTATAGAGTGAGTGTTCTACTGTATCAACCCTACTGCTGAGAGAACGAGGGTTCTACTGTATCAACCCTACTGCTGAGAGAACGAGGGTTCTACTGTATCAACCCTACTGCTGAGAGAACGAGGGTTCTACTGTATCAACCCTACTGCTGAGAGAACGAGGGTTCTACTGTATCAACCCTACTGCTGAGAGAACGAGGGTTCTACTGTATCAACCCTACTGCTGAGAGAACGAGGGTTCTACTGTATCAACCCTACTGCTGAGAGAACGAGGGTTCTACTGTATCAACCCTATTGCTGAGAGATACAGTATGGATATCAGACACTACTAGACGTGAGCTACAGTATGGACCTGCAGACAGGGTTCTACTGTATCAACCCTACTGCTGAGAGTATGGTTCACTGATCAACTACTATTGCTGAGAGATACAGTATGGATGTCAGACACTACTAGACGTGAGCTACAGTATGGACCTCAGACACTACCAGATGGGAGCTACAGTATGGATGTCAGACACTACCAGATGGGAGCTACAGTATGGACCTCAGACACTACTAGACGGGAGCTACAGTATGGACCTCAGACACTACTAGACGGGAGCTACAGTATGGACCTCAGGCACTACTAGACGGGAGCTACAGTATGGACCTCAGACACTACCAGATGGGAGCTACAGTATGGACCTCAGACACTACTAGACGGGAGCTACAGTATGGACATCAGGCACTACTAGACGGGAGCTACAGTATGGATGTCAGACACTACTAGACGTGACGGTGCTCTGCTTCGGTAGGGGAGACGTGACGGTGCTCTGCTTCGGTAGGGGAGACGTGACGGTGCTCTGCTTCGGCACCTACACATTTGCCATGTAACCTATACTTTGAAGACTGCTCTTTCTTAGACCTTGTAATCAATCCTTAGTGTTATCTTGGCCAGGCATGTGTTTCTTTCACCAGGACAGTAGTAGTCGTCTTTATCAGATCTTGTATTCTTTATCACATCTTGTATTCTATTCTCAGTGTTGCCTAGGCCTATATCTACTCTCATGTGCTGTGGAATGGGAGATCCTGTCTCGGATCGTATCCCAGGCTGAGGCTACCCGGGGATTGGGTTTCAATACGGCAACACTGGAACCTGCTTTCCCAGGCTGAGGCTACCCGGGGATTGGGTTTCAATACGGCAACACTGGAACCTGCTTTCCCAGGCTGAGGCTACCCGGGGATTGGGTTTCAATACGGCAAAACACGGCAACACTGGAACCTGCTTTCCCAGGCTGAGGCTACCCGGGGATTGGGTTTCAATACGGCAACACTGGAACCTGCTTTCCCAGGCAACACTGGAACCTGCTTTCCCAGGGCGTTGGAGGATGGCGCTTTGACTTCTCAAACGCTTTTTCACATGTGTTTTAGTTTTCACGTTGCTGGTTGCGGCTGCAGGGGTAGACAGGCCAGCACGGAGACTGGCAGGTGGCACGGAGACAGAGCGTGAGCCAGCCAGACAGGCCGTCAGCCAGCTGAGCCAGTCCTTGAGACAGGCCGTGAGACAGCCAGCCAGCCAGGCAGACAGGCCGTGAGACAGCCAGCCAGCCAGGCAGACAGGCCGTGAGACAGCCAGCCAGCCAGGCAGACAGGCCGTGAGACAGCCAGCCAGCCAGGCAGACAGGCCGTGAGACAGCCAGGCAGACAGGCCGTGAGACAGCCAGGCAGCCAGGCAGACAGGCCGTGAGACAGCCAGGCAGACAGGCCGTGAGACAGCCAGGCAGACAGGCCGTGAGACAGCCAGGCAGACAGGCCGTGAGACAGCCAGGCAGACAGGCCGTGAGACAGCCAGGCAGACAGGCCGTGAGACAGCCAGGCAGACAGCCAGGCAGACAGGCCGTGAGACAGCCAGGCAGCCAGGCCGTGAGACAGACAGGGCCAGGCCGTGAGACAGACAGGCAGCCAGGCCGTGAGACAGCCAGGCAGACAGGCCGTGAGACAGACAGGCAGCCAGGCCGTGAGACAGACAGGCAGCCAGGCCGTGAGACAGACAGGCAGACAGGCCGTGAGACAGACAGGCAGCCAGGCCGTGAGACAGACAGGCAGCCGGCCGTGAGACAGACAGGCAGCCAGGCCGTGACAGACAGGCCGTGAGGCAGGACAGGCCGTGAGACAGCCAGGCAGGACAGGCCGTGAGACAGCCAGGCAGGCAGGCGTGAGACAGCCAGGCAGGCAGGCCGTGAGACAGCCAGGCAGACAGGCCGTGAGCAGCCAGGCAGGCCGTGAGACAGCCAGGCAGGCAGACAGGCCGTGAGACAGCCAGGCAGGCCGTGAGACAGCCAGGCAGGCAGGCCGTGAGACAGCCAGGCAGACAGGCCGTGAGACAGCCAGGCAGACAGGCCGTGAGACAGCCAGGCAGACAGGCCGTGAGACAGCCAGGCAGACAGGCCGTGAGACAGACAGGCAGACAGGCCGTGAGACAGACAGGCAGACAGGCCGTGAGACAGACAGGCAGACAGGCCGTGAGACAGACAGGCAGCCAGGCCGTGAGACAGACAGGCAGCCAGGCCGTTACCCAGCCAGCCAGCCAGACAGGCCGTGAGACAGACAGCCAGGCAGACAGCCAGGCGGTGAGGGCTACCACTCCCTCCACTTGTACCAGCCTGCTCTATTCCATAATGAACCTCTCCTGTCAGGGGATCATCTGTCGTCAGACCGGCTTGAAAGCCAAATGTGCTCTTAAAGCAACACTAACCTAATCCAGGCCCTGCCTGGCGGGGAGCACGTGTCTCTAACAGAGACCTGCTTTGTTCCCCCAGCAGCAGCCTCGTGTGGAACATTGTACTTTTCTCCACCCCCTTTGCTGCTAAATCTTTTGCATCTCAGCATGTTTGAGGCTAACCAATCACATGACTAAATAGTAGGACTTCTTCCCGTGTTAGCTGGTCACTGAACTCCATTCAAGTCCAGATTCTCCATGTTGTGAATGTGTTTGTTCTTGTCGGAAGCTGTTGTCCATTGTGGGATGTTCTGGCCTTCCTACTCCTGTCTTCTGAAGGGTTCTGTCTGTGCGCTGGCGGAGCTGGGAATGTTTCATCCAAACACAGACATCCTCAGGTTGTATTCATGCACGGCGGGGCTTGCAGTGTAAAACACTTTACTCTGCATGTCTCTGAGCGACCTGTTGGAAATTCCCCGGGCTAGAAGTTCTCTGCGAAGGTCAAGGTCATGTTATGGTTGTAATTGAAGGGAGGGGAGGTGGACAGTAGATGGTGTAAACAGGACTGGCCTCAGACCACCCTGCATTCTGATTTAATAGGCTGGTTGTGGCTCGCTGTCTTCAATCACAATAACTCTACTCTACCCCACCTACCTACCTCCACCATCACACTCTGCCCTACCTACAGATGTTGGAGCTTAATTTGACCTGTATTTTTGCAGCAACTTTTAGTCCATAATGTTTGATCAGTGGTTAGGCTATCAGCTGTGGTGTTCATCTGGGCGGCGGCTGTTCGGGAGGGCTAGCGCGCGGCGGCTGTTCGGGGGGGGCTAGCGCGCGGCGGCTGTTCGGGGGGGCTAGCGCGCGGCGGCTGTTCGGGGGGGCTAGCGCGCGGCGGATGCTATTCAATTATATTAGAATGTAACATTGAAGAGACCCACTTTTGTTTTAGCAGTCCTCCTGGGCCGTATCTTGTCAGGTAGTCAGCAGTATGAGTGGTCTGGTCTGCAGCAGGCTGGTTGTCAGGTAGTCAGCAGTATGAGTGGTCTGGTCTGCAGCAGGCTGGTTGTCAGGTAGTCAGCAGTATGAGTGGTCTGGTCTGCAGCAGGCTGGTTGTCAGGTAGTCAGCAGTATGAGTGGTCTGGTCTGCAGCAGGCTGGTTGTCAGGTAGTGCAGTATGGGGTCTGGTCTGCAGCAGGCTGGTTGTCAGGTAGGCAGTATGAGTGGTCTGGTCTGCAGCAGGCTGGTTGCAGGTAGTCTGAGGGTGGTCTGGTCTGCAGCAGGCTGGTTGTCAGGTAGTCAGCAGTATGAGTGGTCTGTCTGCAGCAGGGAGGCTTGGTTGGCAGGTAGTCTTGTAGGCGGGCAGGGTGGCTCTGGCTGGGCAGGGAGGCTGTAGGCGGGCAGGGAGGCTGTAGGTGGGCAGGGAGGCTGTAGGCGGGCAGGGAGGCTGTAGGTGGGCAGGGAGGCTGTAGGTGGGCAGGGAGGCTGTAGGTGGGCAGGGAGGCTGTAGGTGGGCAGGGAGGCTGTAGGTGGGCAGGGAGGCTGTAGGCGGGCAGGGAGGCTGTAGGGAGGCTGTGGGCGGGCAGGGAGGCTGCGGGCGGGCAGGGAGGCTGCGGGCGGGCAGGGAGGCTGCGGGCGGGCAGGGAGGCTGCGGGCGGGCAGGGAGGCTGCGGGCGGGCAGGGAGGCTGTGGGGGGCTGGAGGCTGTAGGCGGGCAGCGGTTAGTCAGGCTGATTGAGGTAGTATGTACATGTAGATATGGTTCATGTGACTACAGATGAACAGAGAGTAGCAGCAGTGTAGAAGAATACATGGCAACATTAGAGACACAGATGGCTGCGGAAAAAACAAATATTGTCATTTCATTTTTCTGTCCAGATCTATTTCACTGTATTTTTCTTGATGAGATTCTTCTCTCTCTGGTCTATAATTGGAGAGCAGTTCAGAGCCAGATACCCAACGAGCTGCTACTGAGAGAGAAACCAATCGCTTTGTTTCCTCGGGGGTGATTCGCTTATCATTTGTATTCTGAACATGGACACCAGTAACCCGCAGTGGTCTGGTCTGTTACCACTTCTCCTACATAGTAACCGGCTCACTGAGGGAGGATGGACATGGTGGTCTTAGTAACCGTCTCACTGAGGGAGGATGGACATGGTGGTCTTAGTAACCGTCTCACTAAGGGAGGATGGACATGGTGTCTTCTTAGTAACTGTCTCACTGAGGGAGGATGGTCAGGTCTCAGCAGTATGAGATGGACATGGTGGTCTGGTCTCACTGAGGGAGGATGGACAGGCTGGTGTAGTCACAGTATGGTGGTCTGGTCTGGATGGCAGGCTGGTTGTCAGGTAGTCTCACTAGGGAGGATGGTGGTGGTCTTAGTAGGCTGGTCTGTGAGGGAGGTCAGACATGGTGGTCTAGTGATGGACATGGTGGTCTTAGTAACAGTCTCACTGAGGAGGATGGACATGGTGGTCTTAGTAACTGTCTCACTGAGGGAGGATGGACATGGTGGTCTTAGTGATGGACATGGTGGTCTTAGTAACAGTCTCACTGAGGGAGGATGGACATGGTGGTCTTAGGTCTCACTGAGGAGGATGGACATGGTGGCCTTAGTAACCGTCTCACTGAGGGAGGATGGACATGGTGGTCTTAGTAACCGTCTCACTGAGGGAGGATGGACATGGTGGTCTTAGTGGTCTCACTGAGGGAGGATGGACATGGTGGCCTTAGTAACCGTCTCACTGAGGGAGGATGGACATGGTGGTCTTAGTAACCGTCTCACTGAGGGAGGATGGACATGGTGGTCTTAGTAACCGTCTCACTGAGGGAGGATGGACATGGTGGTCTTAGTAACCGTCTCACTGAGGGAGGATGGACATGGTGGTCTTAGTAACCGTCTCACTGAGGGAGGATGGACATGGTGGTCTTAGTAACCGTCTCACTGAGGGAGGATGGACATGGTGGTCTTAGTAACCGTCTCACTGAGGGAGGATGGACATGGTGGTCTTAGTGATGGACATGGTGGTCTTAGTAACCGTCTCAGGATGATGGTGGAGCTGAGGAGGATGGACATGGTGGTCTTAGTAACCGTCTCACTGAGGGAGGGACATGGTGGTCTTAGTAACCGTCTCACTGAGGGAGGATGGACATGGTGGTCTTAGTAACCGTCTCACTGAGGGAGGATGGACATGGTGGTCTTTTAACCGTCATGGTTTTCACTGGAGGATGGACATGGACATGGTATCTTAGTAACAGCTCACTCAGATGGACATGGTGGTCTTAGTGTCTCACTGAGAAGATGGACATGGTGGTCTTAGTAACCGTCTCACTGATGGACATGGTGATGGACATGGTGGTCTTAGTAACCGTCTCCTGAGGGAGGATGGACATGGTGGTCTAGTTTCACTGAACATGTCTCACTGAGACACCATGTAACCGTCTCACCATGGTGGGAGTCTCACATCCTGGTGGTCTTAGTGAGACGGTTACTAAGACCATTTGTCCATCCATGAGACGTGGTCTAAGACCACCATCTCACTCCTCCTGAGTGAGGAGGATGACTCACATGGTCCATCCTCCCTCTTAGTGATGGACATGGTGGTCTTAGTAACCATGTCCTCACTGAGACCACCATGTCCATCCTCCCTCAGTGAGCCGGCTCACTGAGGGAGGATGGACATGGTTATAGTGTTTATAGTGGATACTGGCTCCAGGGTTTCAGCTGGGAATGGACATGGCTGGTCTTCAGCTGGGAATGACGTGGCTCCAGGGGTTCACTGAGGGAGGACGTGGCTCCAGGGGTTCAGCTGGGAATGACGTGGCTCCAGGGGTTCCGCTGGGAATGACGTGGCTCCAGGGGTTCCGCTGGGAGGATGGACGTGGCTCCAGGGTTCTCGCTGGGAATGGACGTGGCTCCAGGGCTTCCGCTGGGAATGACGTGGCTCCAGTAACTTCCGCTGGGAATGGACGTGGCTCCAGGTCTCACTGAGCTGGGAATGACGTGGCTCCATGGGGCTTCCGCTGGGATCTCTCGTGAGGGCTTCCGCTGGACATGGCTGGCCAGGGTTCACTGGGAATGACGTGGCTCCAGGGCTTGAGCTGGGAATGACGTGGCTCCAGGGGTTTAGCTGGGAATGACGTGGCTCACTGAGCTGGGAATGGACGTGGCTCCAGGGCTTCGCTGGGAATGGACGTGGCTCCAGGGCTTAGCTGGGAACCGTGGCTCCAGGGAGGCTGGGAATGGACGTGGCTCCAGGGCTCTCCGCTGGGAATGACGTGGCTCCAGGGCTTCAGCTGGGAATGGACGTGGCTCCAGGGCTTCAGCTGGGGAGGATGGCTCCAGGGCTTAGCTGGGAATGACGTGGCTCCAGGGAGGCTGGGAATGACGTGGCTCCAGGGCTCTCAGCTGGGAATGGACGTGGCTCCAGGGCTTCAGCTGGGAATGACGTGGCTCCAGGGCTTCAGCTGGGAATGACGTGGCTCCAGGGCTTCAGCTGGGAATGACGTGGCTCCAGGGCTTCAGCTGGGAATGACGTGGCTCCAGGGCTTCAGCTGGGAATGACGTGGCTCCAGGGCTTGAGCTGGGAATGACGTGGCTCCAGGGCTTGAGCTGGGAATGACGTGGCTCCAGGGGTTGAGCTGGGAATGACGTGGCTCCAGGGCTTGGGCTGGGAATGACGTGGCTCCAGGGCTTCGGCTGGGAATGACGTGGCTCCAGGGCTTCGGCTGGGAATGACGTGGCTCCAGGGCTTCGGCTGGGAATGACGTGGCTCCAGGGCTTCGGCTGGGAATGACGTGGCTCCAGGGCTTCGGCTGGGAATGACGTGGCTCCAGGGCTTCGGCTGGGAATGACGTGGCGCCAGGGCTTCGGCTGGGAATGACGTGGCGCCAGGGCTTGGGCTGGGAATGACGTGGCGCCAGGGCTTGGGCTGGGAATGACGTGGCGCCAGGGCTTGGGCTGGGAATGACGTGGCGCCAGGGCTTGGGCTGGGAATGACGTGGCGCCAGGGCTTGGGCTGGGAATGACGTGGCGCCAGGGCTTGGGCTGGGAATGACGTGGCTCCAGGGCTTGGGCTGGGAATGACGTGGCTCCAGGGCTTCGGCTGGGAATGACGTGGCTCCAGGGCTTCGGCTGGGAATGACGTGGCTCCCGGGCTTCGGCTGGGAATGACGTGGCTCCAGGGCTTCGGCTGGGAATGACGTGGCTCCAGGGCTTCGGCTGGGAATGACGTGGCTCCAGGGCTTCGGCTGGGAATGACGTGGCTCCAGGGCTTCGGCTGGGAATGACGTGGCTCCAGGGCTTCGGCTGGGAATGACGTGGCTCCGGGCCGGCTGGGGCGTGGCTCCGGGCTTCGGCTGGGAATGACGTGGCTCCAGGGCGTGGCTCGGCTGGGAATGACGTGGCTCCAGGGCTTCGGCTGGGAATGACGTGGCTCCAGGGCTTCGGCTGGGAATGACGTGGCTCCAGGGCTTCGGCTGGGAATGACGTGGCTCCAGGGCTTGGGCTGGGAATGACGTGGCTCCAGGGCTTGGGCTGGGAATGACGTGGCGCCAGGGCTTCGGCTGGGAATGACGTGGCGCCAGGGCTTCGGCTGGGAATGACGTGGCGCCAGGGGTTGAGCTGTATTCAACAGAATCCTCCATGTTCTCACAGGGATTTCTATGGATCTCCGTTTTTCCTCGTGTTCCCAAAAACTCTGCTGCAAAAGGACGTAGACCTGAGAGCTACGCAATCGACCCTCGGTCAGATCCGTTGTGTTGACTGGGGCCTTTATATGCTGAGCAACAGGAAACGACCCTCGGTCAGATCCATTGTGTTGACTGGGGCCTTTATATACTGAACACCAGGAAACGACCCTCGGTCAGATCCGTTGTGTTGACTGGGGCCTTTATATACTGAACAACAGGAAACGACCCTCGGTCAGATCCGTTGTGTTGACTGGGGCCTTTATATACTGAACAACAGGAAACGACCCTCGGTCAGATCCGTTGTGTTGACTGGGGCCTTTATATACTGAACAACAGGAAATACTGAACAACAGGAAACGACCCTCGGTCAGATCCGTTGTGTTGACTGGGGCCTTTATATACTGAACAACAGGAAACGACCCTCGGTCAGATCCGTTGTGTTGACTTGAAGCCTTTATTGTTCAATACTCTCCACCTCCGGGCGGGCCAGTTCAATGCGCTCCACCTCCGGGCGGGCCAGTTCAATGCGCTCCACCTCCGGGCGGGCCAGTTCAATGCGCTCCACCTCCGGGCGGGCCAGCGCTCCACCTCCGGGCGGGCCAGTTCAATGCGCTCCACCTCCGGGCGGGCCAGTCCTCACTGGAGAAGTGCTGTATAATCAGAATCTCTAATTATGACTGCATTTTAACGACCCGGTGTGTTTGATGTGGGATTGAAACGTCCAGCTTTTCCACTGCAGGCTGAGTCCCAAATGGCACCCTATTCCCTATATAGAACACTACTGTTGACCAGAGCCCTATTCCCTATATAGAACACTACTGTTGACCAGAGCCCTATTCCCTATATAGAACACTACTGTTGACCAGAGCCCTATTCCCTATATAGAACACTACTGTTGACCAGAGCCCTATTACTGTTGACCAGAGCCCTATTAGAGCCCTATCCCCTATATAGAACACTACTACTGTTGACCAGAGCCCATAGGGAATATTTGTGTTTGTGTGAGAGAGAGACATGTCTGTAACGTGGCCAGTCGTCAGTCCACTGCTGCCAGAGTTGTAATCATTCTTTGAGACTGTGTTGTCATTTATTTCTTCAGCCTGGTGAACCAGGACTATCAATCTGAAGTCCATATCACTGCAATTAACAGCAGTAATGTGTGGAACAGTATCCACTATAAACACTGTAGAATCCATTAGTATTAGAGGGTCAGGGAGGAACTGAAGCTCTGTTTGTCTATCAAATACCACAAGGAGTTCAGAGATACTAGTCATCAGGCCCTGTCTGTCTACTGCTACAGACCACTCTGTCAGGGTCCTGTAACCAGACACAGGGTGGAATCCCCAGTCACTGAGTCAACAGGCCCTGTCTGTCTACTGCTACAGACCAGTCTGTCAGGGTCCTGTAACCAGACACAGGGTGGAATCCCCAGTCACTGAGTCAACAGACCACTCTGTCAGGGTCCAGGGTGGAACCCAGTCACTGAGTCAACAGGCCCTGTCTGTCTACTGCTACAGACCACTCTGTCAGGGTCCTGTAACCAGACACAGGGTGGAATCCCCAGTCACTGAGTCAACATGCCCTGTCTGTCTACTGCTACAGACCACTCTGTCAGGTGGGTCCTGTAACCAGTCACTGTGGAGTGGAAGGAGGAGGGACTGAGGACAGGTCCTGTCTGTGGACTATGGATGGTCCCCATAGTCCAGTGGTGTGGACTATGGGGAGGGAATGAGGACAGTCCTGTGGTGTGGAGAGGATGGGGGAGGGAATGAGGACGGTCCTGTGGTGTGGACTATGGGGAGGGAATGAGGACGGTCCTGTGGTGTGGACTATGGGGAGGGAATGAGGACGGTCCTGTGGTGTGGACTATGGGGAGGGAATGAGGACGGTCCTGTGGTGTGGACTATGGGGAGGGAATGAGGACGGTCCTGTGGTGTGGACTATGGGGAGGGAATGAGGACGGTCCTGTGGTGTGGACTATGGGGAGGGAATGAGGACGGTCCTGTGGTGTGGACTATGGGGAGGGAATGAGGACGGTCCTGTGGTGTGGACTATGGGGAGGGAATGAGGACGGTCCTGTGGTGTGGACTATGGGGAGGGAATGAGGACAGTCCTGTGGTGTGGACTATGGGGAGGGAATGAGGACAGTCCTGTGGTGTGGGGAGGGAATGAGGACAGTCCTGTGGTGTGGGGAGGGAATGAGGACAGTCCTGTGGTGTGGGGAGGGAATGCGGACAGTCCTGTGGTGTGGGGAGGGAATGCGGACAGTCCTGTGGGGAGGGAATGAGGACAGTCCTGTGGTGTGGGGGGAGGGAATGGACAGTCCTGTGGTGTGGGGAGGGAATGCGGACAGTCCTGTGGTGTGGGAGGGAGGAATGAGGACAGTCCTGTGGTGTGGGGAGGGAATGCGGACAGTCCTGTGGTGTGGGGAGGGAATGCGGACAGTCCTGTGGTGTGGGGAGGGAATGAGGACAGTCCTGTGGTGTGGGGAGGGAATGAGGACAGTCCTGTGGTGTGGGGAGGGAATGAGGACAGTCCTGTGGTGTGGGGAGGGAATGAGGACAGTCCTGTGGGGAGGGAAGGAGGGAGGTCCTGTGGGGAGGGAAGGAGGGAGGTCCTGTGAGGAGGGAGGTCCTGTGGGGAGGGAAGGAGTCCTGGGGTGGTTCTGTGGGGAGGGTGGTCCTGTGGGGAGGGAAGGAGGGTGGTCCTGTGGGGAGGGAAGGAGGGTGGTTCTGTGGGGAGGGAGGTCCTGTGGGGAGGGAAGGAGGGAGGTCCTGTGGGGAGGGAAGGATGGGGGTCCTGTGGGGAAGGAGGGAGGTCCTGTGGGGAGGTAAGGAGGGTGGTCCTGTGGGGAGAAAGGGTGGTCCTGTGGGGAAGGAGGGAGGTCCTGTGGGGAGGGAAGGAGAGAGGTCCTGTGGGGAGGGAAGGAGGGTGGTCCTCTGGGGAGGGAAGGAGGGTGGTCCTGTGGGGAGGGAAGGAGGGTGGTCCTCTGGGGAGGGAAGGAGGGTGGTCCTCTGGGGAAGGAGGGAGGTCCTGTGGTGTGGGAAGGGAAGCAGGACGGTCCTGTGGGGAGGGAAGGAGGGAGGTCCTAAGGGAAGGAGGGAGGTCCTGTGGGGAGGGAAGGAGGGTGGTCCTGTGGGGAGGGAAGGAGGGTGGTCCTGTGGGGAGGAAAGGAGGGAGGTCCTGTGGGGAGGGAGGGGGGGGGAGGGAAGGAGGGAGGTCCTGTGGGGAGGGAGGTCCTGTGGGGAGGGAAGGAGGGAGGTCCTGTGGGGAGGGGGAGGGAGGAACTGTGGGGAAGGAAGGAGGTCCTGTGGGGAAGGAAGGGGGAGGTCCTGTGGGGAAGGAAGGGAGGGAGGTCCTGTGGGGAAGGAAGGAGGGATGTCCTGGGGGAGGGGTCCTGTGGGGTGGTCCTGTGGGGAAGGAAGGAGGTCCTGTGGGGAAGGAAGGAGGTCCTGTGGGGAAGGAAGGAAGGAGGTCCTGTGGGGAAGGAAGGAGGGAGGTCCTGTGGGGAAGGAAGGAGGAGTCCTGTGGGGAGGGAAGGAGGGAGATCCTGTGGGGAGGGAAGGAGGGAGATCCTGTGGGGAGGGAAGGAGGGAGATCCTGTGGGGGAGGGAAGGAGGGAGATCCTGTGGGGGGGAGGGGGAGGGAGGTCCTGTGGGGAGGGAAGGAGGGTGGTCCTGTGGGGAGGGAAGGAGGGTGGTCCTGTGGGGAGGGAAGGAGGGTGGTCCTGTGGGGAGGGAAGGAGGGAGGTCCTGTGGGGAGGGAAGGAAGGAGGGAGGTCCTGTGGGGAGGGAGGGAGGAGAGAGGTCCTGTGGGGAGGGAAGGAGGGAGGTCCTGTGGGGAGGGAAGGAGGACGGTCCTGTGGGGAAGGAAGGAGGGAGGTCCTGTGGGGAGGGAAGGAGGGAGATCCTGTGGGGAGGGAAGGAGGGAGATCCTGTGGGGAGGGAAGGAGGGAGTCCTGTGGGGAGGGGAGGGAGGTCCTGTGGGGAGGGAAGGAGGGTGGTCCTGTGGGGAGGGAAGGAGGGTGGTCCTGTGGGGAGGGAAGGAGGGAGGTCCTGTGGGGAGGGAAGGAAGGAGGGAGGTCCTGTGGGGAGGGAAGGAAGGAGGGAGGTCCTGTGGGGAGGGGAAGGAGGAGGTCCTGTGGGGAGGGAAGGAGGGAGGTCCTGTGGGGAGGGAGGTCCTGTGGGGAGGGAAGCAGGACGGTCCTGTGGGGAAGGAAGGAGGGAAGGAGGGAGGTCCTGTGGGGAGGGAAGGAGGGCGGTCCTGTGGGGAAGGAGGGCGGTCCTGTGGGGAAGGAGGGAGGTCCTGTGGGGAGGGAGGAGGGCGGTCCTGTGGGGAGGGCGGACCTGTGGGGAGGGAAGGAGGGCGGTCCTGTGGGGAGGTCCTGTGGGTAGGGGGGAGGGCGGTCCTGTGGGGAGGGAGGTCCTGTGGGGAGGGGAGGTCCTGGGGGAGGGAGGTCCTGTGAGGAGGGAGGTCCTGTGGGGAGGGAGGTCCTGTGGGGAGGGAGGTCCTGTGGGGAGGCGGGGAGGGCGGTCCTGTGTGGAGGGAGGTCCTGTGGGGTCCTGTGAGGAGGGAGGTCCTGTGGGGAGGGGGGGGGGCGGTCCTGTGGGGAGGGAGGTCCTGTGGGGAGGGGGGAGGGAGGTCCTGTGGGGAGGGAGGTCCTGGGGGAGGGGGGGGGAGGGCGGTCCTGTGGGGAGGGAAGGAGGGAGGTCCTGTGGGGAGGGAAGGAGGGAGGTCCTGTGGGGAGGGAGGTCCTGTGAGGAGGAGGTCGGTCCTGTGAGGAGGGAGGTCCTGGGGAGGGAAGGAGGGCGGTCCTGTGGGGAAGGAGGGCAGTCCTGTGAGGAGGGAGGTCCTGTGGGGAAGGAGGGAGGTCCTGTGGGGAGGGAGGTCCTGTGAGGAGGGAGGTCCTGTGGGGAGGGAAGGAGGGCGGTCCTGTGGGGAGGGAAGGAGGGCGGTCCTGTGAGGAGGGAGGTCCTGTGGGGAGGGTGGTCCTGTGAGGAGGGAGGTCCTGTGGGGAGGGAAGGAGGGCGGTCCTGTGGGGAAGGAGGGAGGTCCTGTGGGGAAGGAGGGAGGTCCTGTAGGGAGGGAGGTCCTGTGGGGAGGGAAGGAGGGCGGTCTGGATGTTAGCCTGGATGCAGTTCAGTCAAACTAAACCAACACAATGTGGTCTGTAGAGCTGTGTTCTGGGGGGGGATCATAGTAACAGATATTATTCATGTTAACCAACACAATGTGGTCTGTAGAGCTGTGTTCTGGGGGGGGGGGGGGGGATCATAGTAACAGATATTATTCATGTTAACCAACACAATGTGGTCTGTAGAGCTGGTCTGTAGAGCTGTGTTCTGTTGTTTATTGCAACACTGGGGGATAATATGACATTTGAAACAGATTTTATTTCATTGTTTATTTAACAATTTTGTTTGTCTATTTCAGCTGTGTTTGACAATGTAAAGATATTTTCCTATGCCAACACAAGTCTGTAGAGCTGGTCTGTAGAGCTGTGTTCTGGGGGGATCATAGTAACAGATATTATTCATGTTAACCAACACAATGTGGTCTGTAGAGCTGGTCTGTAGAGCTGTGTTCTGGGGGGGGATCATAGTAACAGATATTAGGAGAGTTAACCAACACAATGTGGTCTGTAGAGCTGAGGGATAGTGAGAGTATTATTCATGTTAACCAACACAATGTGGTCTGTAGAGCTGTGTAATGGGGGGATCATAGTAACAGATATTATTCATGTTAACCAACACAGTCATGTATGCTTATTCTGTAGAGCTGGTCTGTAGAGCTTGTTCTGTTGTTTATTGCAACACTGTATATAGATATAATATGACATTTGAAATGTCTTGTTTTGAAAGTGTAATGTTTACTGTTATTTGTAATTGTTTTTATTTAATTCTTTTGTTTGTTATTTCACTTGCTTTGGCAATGTTAACACAGGTTTCCCATGTCAATAAAGCTCCCCTTGAATTGAATTGAATTGAACAACCAAGTGGACTCCTGCCGTTGGGTAGGCTAACTTATTGCTAGTTATTTATCACCTCGTCTGATCACATAGTACCTGGCATCAAACCCAGAGAAGATAGAGGTCACTAAAGCCAGGGCCTTTAACTAGTGGCTCTATCCTAGCCGTGGACAGCAGGCCTCAGGGGTAGCATGGCATGTTGTCACTAAAGCCAGGGCCTTTAACTAGTGGCTCTATCCTAGCCGTGGACAGCAGGCCTCGGGGTAGCATGGCATGTTGTCACTAAAGCCAGGGCCTTTAACTAGTGAGAGAGAGAGAGAGCCGTGGAGTAAATACAACCCACATTTATGCTTATTTATTTTATCTTGTGTCCTTTAACATGGCATTTGTCACTAAAGCCAGGGCCTTTAACTATATATAATATAATATGACATTTGTAATCTCTTTACTGTTTTGAAATTCTGTTATGTGTAATGTTTACTGTTAATTTTTGGCTTTTTCACTTTATATATTCACTTTGTATGTTATCTACTAAACTTGCTTTTTGGCTCAATGTTAACACAGGTTTCCCATGGCATGTCAATAAAGCCTTGAATTGAATTGAATTGAACAACCAAGTGGACTCAGGCCTTGGGTAGCATGGCATGTTGTCTCTAAAAATTATTGGTTGTTATTTATCACCCGTCTGATCACATAGTACCTGGCATCAAGGCCCAGAGAAGATAGCATGTTGTCACTAAAGCCAGGGCCTTTAACTAGTGGCTCTATCCTAGCCGTGGACAGCAGGCCTCGGGGTAGCATGGCATGTTGTCACTAAAGCCAGGGCCTTTAACTAGTGGCTCTATCCTAGCCGTGGACAACAGGCCTCGGGGTAGCATGGCATGTTGTCACTAAAGCCAGGGCCTTTAACTAGTGGCTCTATCCTAGCCGTGGACAGCAGGCCTCGGGGTAGCATGGCATGTTGTCTCTAAAGCCAGGGCCTTTAACTAGTGGCTCTATCCTAGCCGTGGACAGCAGGCCTCGGGGTAGCATGGCATGTTGTCACTAAAGCCAGGGCCTTTAACTAGTGGCTCTATCCTAGCCGTGGACAACAGGCCTCGGGGTAGCATGGCATGTTGTCTCTAAAGCCAGGGCCTTTAACTAGTGGCTCTATCCTAGCCGTGGACAGCAGGCCTCGGGGTAGCATGGCATGTTGTCTCTAAAGCCAGGGCCTTTAACTAGTGGCTCTATCCTAGCCGTGGACAGCAGGCCTCAGGGGTAGCATGGCATGTTGTCACTATGCTGGTGGAGGTCACAGACATTGATCATAGCAGTTCTTTCAGTTTGAACATTTACTCCTGTATCTTGTTTTCATGACTACCAAACAGTACTTCATGTAAGTGATTTGTCTGTCTCAAAGGGTTATAGCAGTTCAATAGCAGAGAGGTCAACAGTCTTATCTGATGGTCAGAGTGGCCAAGTGAAAATAACATTCGATCTGTACTGTTGACCATCACATGAATCATTACAGCTCTGGTACAAGGATAATATTGAGCTGGTCCATTTTGGCAGAGCTGATGTCATCCTAAACAACTTGCCTAAGTTGTTGTTGCTTTGCTGTGTTCTTCTGTCTTTGGCTATTTAAATAAGATCTTAAAGTTATGGGGCCCATTATCTACTGACCCGGGAGTCAGATAGTCCCCTTTATCTACTGACCCAGAGTCAGATGATCTCCTTTATCTACTGACCCAGAGTCAGATGATCTCCTTTATCTACTGACCCAGAGTCAGATGGTCTCCTTTATCTACTGACCCAGAGACAGATGATCTCCTTTATCTACTGACCCAGAGTCAGATGGGGCCCTTTATCTACTGACCCAGAGTCAGATGGGGCCCTTTATCTACTGACCCAGAGTCAGATGGGGCCCTTTATCTACTGACCCAGAGTCAGATGGGGCCCTTTATCTACTGACCCAGAGTCAGATGGTCTCCTTTATCTACTGACCCAGAGTCAGATGAGGCCCTTTATCTACTGACCCAGAGTCAGATGATCTCCTTTATCTACTGACCCAGAGTCAGATGGGGCTCCTTTATCTACTGACCCAGAGTCAGATGGGCTCCTTTATCTACTGACCCAGAGTCAGATGGGGCCCTTTATCTACTGACCCAGAGTCAGATGGGGCCCTTTATCTACTGACCCAGAGTCAGATGATCTCCTTTATCTACTGACCCAGAGTCAGATGGGCTCCTTTATCTACTGACCCAGAGTCAGATGGGCTCCTTTATCTACTGACCCAGAGTCAGATGGGGCCCTTTATCTACTGACCCAGAGTCAGATGATCTCCTTTATCTACTGACCCAGAGTCAGATGGGGCCCTTTATCTACTGACCCAGAGTCAGATGGGGCCCTTTATCTGACTCTGGGTCAGTAGATAAAGGACCCCATCTACTAGTTGTATTGAACACTGTCTGTCTGAGGGTTTAGACAGTAATATCTACTAGTTGTATTGAACACTGTCTGAGGGTTTAGACAGTAATATCTACTAGTTGTATTGAACACTGTCTGTCTGAGGGTTTAGACAGTAATATCTACTAGTTGTATTGAACACTGTCTGTCTGAGGGTTTAGACAGTAATATCTACTAGTTGTATTGAACACTGTCTGTCTGAGGGTTTAGACAGTAATATCTACTAGTTGTATTGAACACTGTCTGTCTGAGGGTTTAGACAGTAATATCTACTAGTTGTATTGAACACTGTCTGTCTGAGGGTTTAGACAGTAATATCTACTAGTTGTATTGAACACTGTCTGTCTGAGGGTTTAGACAGTAATATCTACTAGTTGTATTGAACACTGTCTGTCTGAGGGTTTAGACAGTAATATCTACTAGTTGTATTGAACACTGTCTGTCTGAGGGTTTAGACAGTAATATCTACTAGTTGTATTGAACACTGTCTGTCTGAGGGTTTAGACAGACAGTGAACAATAGGGTTTCTATATCTACTAGTTGTATTGAACACTGTCTGTCTGAGGGTTTAGACAGTAATATCTACTAGTTGTATTGAACACTGTCTGTCTGAGGGTTTAGACAGTAATATCTACTAGTTGTATTGAACACTGTCTGTCTGAGGGTTTAGACAGTAATATCTACTAGTTGTATTGAACACTGTCTGTCTGAGGGTTTAGACAGTAATATCTACTAGTTGTATTGAACACTGTCTGTCTGAGGGTTTAGACAGTAATATCTACTAGTTGTATTGAACACTGTCTGTCTGAGGGTTTAGACAGTAATATCTACTAGTTGTATTGAACACTGTCTGTCTGAGGGTTTAGACAGTAATATCTACTAGTTGTATTGAACACTGTCTGTCTGAGGGTTTAGACAGTAATATCTACTAGTTGTATTGAACACTGTCTGTCTGAGGGTTTAGACAGTAATATCTACTAGTTGTATTGAACACTGTCTGTCTGAGGGTTTAGACAGTAATATCTACTAGTTGTATTGAACACTGTCTGTCTGAGGGTTTAGACAGTAATATCTACTAGTTGTATTGAACACTGTCTGTCTGAGGGTTTAGACAGTAATATCTACTAGTTGTATTGAACACTGTCTGTCTGAGGGTTTAGACAGTAATATCTACTAGTTGTATTGAACACTGTCTGTCTGAGGGTTTAGACAGTAATATCTACTAGTTGTATTGAACACTGTCTGTCTGAGGGTTTAGACAGTAATATCTACTAGTTGTATTGAACACTGTCTGTCTGAGGGTTTAGACAGTAATATCTACTAGTTGTATTGAACACTGTCTGTCTGAGGGTTTAGACAGTAATATCTACTAGTTGTATTGAACACTGTCTGTCTGAGGGTTTAGACAGTAATATCTACTAGTTGTATTGAACACTGTCTGTCTGAGGGTTTAGACAGTAATATCTACTAGTTGTATTGAACACTGTCTGTCTGAGGGTTTAGACAGTAATATCTACTAGTTGTATTGAACACTGTCTGTCTGAGGGTTTAGACAGTAATATCTACTAGTTGTATTGAACACTGTCTGTCTGAGGGTTTAGACAGTAATATCTACTAGTTGTATTGAAAGCTGGAGTTGACGTTTCTGGACTTGATTGCATCCTCTTTTCAATATGAAAACGTGAACACTCTCTCAAACTCTGTCAGTCTACTGACCTCTCGTCCGTGGTGGGAAAGGTCATGTGAAACAACAAACTGCAGAACGGGCTGTTATCCCTCTGTGTACACCCACACACACCCTCTCTATGTACACCCACACACACCCTCTCTATGTACACCCATGAACTCACCCCCTCTCCTCTCTCTTCCCAGGTGTACGTGGAGTTTGATGACCTGGAGTGGGAGAAACGTGAGTGGGTGAAAGTGTACGAGGACTTCCAGGTGTTCCTGCTGGAGCAGCAGCTGGTATGGGCCAAGAGGAGAGAGGCCACCCTGCTGGTGGAGATCCCCCAGGGGACTAAAGACAAGCACATCCAGTGGCCAGCTCTGGTAAGGACTGATCCAGCTGTCTTCCATAGTTCCTTATCTCCCTGGACTCAGAACGTCTGGTGTTACTGTAGCTCTCTGCTCTCTCTGCATTGATTTCAGCGCTCTCTTCTTTACCTAGATCCACTGAGGATTACCATGGTAACAAGGATTATAGATCTGTGGGACATAGGATTACAATGATTCTGTTTCTGGTGCGGGACATAGGATTACAATGATGAGCACCTAGTGAAGTGTAGAGGGGTGTCTTTCTGAGCACCTAGTGAAGTGATAGAGGGGGTGTCTTTCTGAGCACCTAGTGAAGTGATAGAGGGGGTGTCTTTCTGAGCACCTAGTGAAGTGATAGAGGGGGTGTCTTTCTGAGCACCTAGTGAAGTGATAGAGGGGGTGTCTTTCTGAGCACCTAGTGAAGTGATAGAGGGGGTGTCTTTCTGAGCACCTAGTGAAGTGATAGAGGGGGTGTCTTTCTGAGCACCTAGTGAAGTGATAGAGGGGGTGTCTTTCTGAGCATCTAGTGGTGAATGGGTCGTGTCTAGATATACATCCTGGTTGTATGGTGAATGGGTTAGAATGGGTCGTGCCTGTAGATTTAATTGAAGGATTCATAAACATGGTGCAGATCACATGTATAAATATAACCCCAAAACCAAAAACGTTCAAGAACAAGACATAAATATTCCCAAGCTAAGCGGTCAAAGGATTTCTCTGCATCTAATGATGACACAGCAGACGGGGTATCCAGACGGGAATCCTCGGCAACCACACGGAACAGGCGGCGTCCGCTATCGGCTGCCTGACGACCCTTAATAAACCCTGTTTGGTCTGGATGTATGAGCTTGGTAATAACTTTCTCTAAGCCCGGGACTAGAACTTGGGCATACATCTTAATTTCTGTTCCGATTTAAACTGATTGGCTGAAAATCGTCACAATTTGTGAGGTCTTTTCCTTTCTTAGGGGATGTCATAGCTGTGTTGATGTCTCTGTGGATTTGTCCTTTTAAGCGATATTAAATGATTCAAGAATAACTGATCCAAGCTCATCCCAAAGTACTTCAGGAGGTTTTCCATCAATACCAGTTGTTAATCTATCTCCATATTTAATAGAGCAGCTCAGATGAAGGGACCGATTCCTCTAATGAAACCGTGTCCTCTTGACAGAGTTTGGGGAAACGGAAGGTTCTCCAGAAACGCTAGACATTTGACTTCAGATCGTTGTTGAGTGAGGTCGGGTGCTGCAGACTGTTCCAGTGCCCCCGTCAATTCATTGATTTTTATATGATACAAGTCTAGGTCCAAGAGGTTTCTAAACAGCTAATCAAATGGCTACCCCAGACTTTTGAGCTGATTTCTGACGCGCTGTTCCTTCTTTTTCCGTAGTGTATTTCTGTATTGTTTTAGTGATTCACCGTAGTGAAGGTGTAGACTCAGGTTTTCCGGGTCTCTATGTTTTTGGTTGGGCAGGTTTCTACATTTCTTTCTTAGGTTTTTGTATTCTTCATCAAACCATTGTTAATTTTCTTCGGTTTTGTGTTTGATATTTTTTGGGTTGATAGAGGTCAAATATTCTGTTTAGGTTTTCTACTGGAAAGTTTACACCTTCACTATTATAGTGAAATGTTTTGTCCAGGAAGTTGTCTGAAAGGGGTTGAATTTGTTGTTGCCTAATTGTTTTTTGGTAGGTTTCCACACTACTTTCCTTCCATCTATAGCATTTCTTAATATTATTCAGTTCCTTTGTCTTTGATGCCTCATGACAGAGTATTGCTCTGTTCTAGTAGACTGTGATTTTGCTGTGATCTGATCGGGGTGTCAGTGGGTTTGACTGTGAACGCTCTGAGAGACTCTGGGTCTCTCTCTCTTTCTCTCTCTCCTATTAATTAGTCTGGAGCCTGTGACTCCCAGCCCGTCTGCCCTGGCAAGGGGAGGAGAGCACAGAGTTGGCTTTAAACCTAATGGAGGCTTGGTCTTGCACTCCGGGTTGGCCGTCTGCCTGCTGTTTCAGAACAGGGCTCATTTTAACATGTTTAAGCTTTCGTGTTGGAGTCTAGGCAGAACACAGGAAAGGAAAAGTGCAGTAATGTCATGTCATCTTATTGTTAGTAATAGAGAATAGATCTATGTTGTGTCAGCTTATTCATAGTAGTACAGAATAGATCTATGTCATGTCATCTTATTGTTAGTAGTACAGAATAGATCTATGTCATGTCATCTTATTGTTAGTAGTAGAGAATAGAGAATAGATCTATGTCATGTCATCTTATTGTTAGTAATAGAGAATAGAGAATAGATCTATGTCATGTCATCTTATTATTAGTAGTACAGAATAGATCTATGTCATGTCATCTTATTGTTAGTAGTAGAGAATAGATCTATGTCATGTCATCTTATTGTTAGTAATAGAGAATAGAGAATAGATCTATGTCATGTCATCTTATTGTTAGTAGTACAGAATAGATCTATGTCATGTCATCTTATTGTTAGTAATAGAGAATAGAGAATAGATCTATGTCATGTCATCTTATTGTTAGTAGTACAGAATAGATATATGTCATGTCATCTTATTATTAGTAGTACAGAATAGATCTATGTCATGTCATATTCTTAGTAGTACAGAATAGATCTATGTCATGTCATCTTATTGTTTAGTAGTAGAGAATAGATCTATGTCATGTCATCTTATTGTTAATAGTAGAGAATAGAGAATAGATCTATGTCATGTCATCTTATTGTTAGTAGTAGAGAATAGATCTATGTCATGTCATCTTATTGTTACTAGTAGAGAATAGATCTATGTCATGTCATCTTATTGTTACTAGTAGAGAATAGAGAATAGATCTATGTCATGTCATCTTATTGTTAATAGTAGTAGAGAATAGATCTATGTCATGTCATCTTATTGTTAATAGTAGAGAATAGAGAATAGATCTATGTCATGTCATCTTATTGTTAGTAGTAGAGAATAGATCTATGTCATGTCATCTTATTGTTAGTAGTAGAGAATAGATCTATGTCATGTCATCTTATTGTTAGTAGTAGAGAATAGATCTATGTCATGTCATCTTATTGTTAGTAGTAGAGAATAGATCTATGTCATGTCATCTTATTGTTAGTAGTAGAGAATAGATCTATGTCATGTCATCTTATTGTTAGAAGTAGAGAATAGATCTATGTCATGTCATCTTATTGTTAATAGTAGAGAATAGATCTATGTCATGTCATCTTATTGTTAGTAATAGAGAAATGTTGTCATCTTATTGTTAATAGTAGAGAATAGATCTATGTCATGTCATCTTATTGTTAATAGTAGAGAATAGAGAATAGATCTATGTCATGTCATCTTATTGTTAGTAGTAGAGAATAGATCTATGTCATGTCATCTTATTGTTAGTAATAGAGAAATGTTGTCATCTTATTGTTAATAGTAGAGAATAGATCTATGTCATGTCATCTTATTGTTAATAGTAGAGAATAGAGAATAGATCTATGTCATGTCATCTTATTGTTAATAGTAGAGAATAGAGAATAGATCTATGTCATGTCATCTTATTGTTAGTAGTAGAGAATAGATCTATGTCATGTCATCTTATTGTTAGTAGTAGAGAATAGATCTATGTCATGTCATCTTATTGTTAGTAGTCTATGTCATGTCATCTTATTGTTAGAAGTAGAGAATAGATCTATGTCATGTCATCTTATTGTTAGAAGTAGAGAATAGATCTATGTCATGTCATCTTATTGTTAATAGTAGAGAATAGATCTATGTCATGTCATCTTATTGTTAGTAATAGAGAAATGTTGTCATCTTATTGTTAATAGTAGAGAATAGATCTATGTCATGTCATCTTATTGTTAATAGTAGAGAATAGAGAATAGATCTATGTCATGTCATCTTATTGTTAGTAGTAGAGAATAGATCTATGTTGTGTGATCTTAGGGTTTTGCTGGCAAGGTGGCACTGCTTTCAGTTAAACAATATATGCATTTTCAAATAGTTGTGCAAATGACATTGATGATATAATCATTGGTTATGTTTATCTGATGGAACCTCAGTAGGAGTTGATCAATTTGTATTGCTTTGTTGACAAAGCTGAGACTGCACACATGAGGTTGGCTTAACGTGCTGATCAAAATATATCAACAAAGCATTTTAAATGGTTGCTTTCTGATGTATACTAGACTATTTGTGTTCCGTTGTGCAGCAGACCTCATTCTAGTGAGGCGGAGAGACCGCAGTGAGTCTGAATGTGCTCAGAGCACAGCTGGACATTATTTATAGCCTTCCTTACCCTTTCATTTTTTCCATCTGACCTCATTTTGGTCCACAGAGTGCTGTCTCTGCTCTGCCTGGCATACAGCAGAGAGGACAGGAGGAGAGAGGACAGGATCACCTGAACTCTTGTCAGACAAATGAAAAACAGGCTGGTGACGGGGAGGAAGAGAGGGCGACGGGGGAGGAAGAGAGGGTGACGGGGGAGGAAGAGAGGGTGACGGGGGGAGGAAGAGAGGGTGACTGGGGGGAGGAAGAGAGGGCGACGGGGGGGGAGGAAGAGAGGGCGACGGGGGGAGGAAGAGAGGGGACGGGGGGAGAGAGGGCGACGGGGGGAGGAAGAGAGGGCGACGGGGGAGGGAGAGGGCGACGGGGAGGAAGAGAGGGCGACGGGGAGGAAGAGGGGACGGGGGAGGAAGAGGGGCGACGGGGGAGGAAAGGAGGGCGAGGGGGAGGAAGAGAGGGCGACGGGGGGGAGGAAGGGAGGGCGACGGGGGAGGAAAGAGGGCGACGGGGGGGAGGAAGGAGGGCGACGGGGGGAGGAAGGGAGGGCGACGGGGGAGGAAGGGAGGGCGACGGGGGAGGAAGGGAGGGCGACGGGGGAGGAAGGGAGGGCGACGGGGGGGGGGAGGAAGGAAGGGGGCGACGGGGGAGGAAGGGAGGGCGACGGGGGGAGGAACGGGGGGAGGGCGACGGGGGGAGGAAGGAGGGCGACGGGGAGGAAGGGAGGGCGACGGGGGGAGGAAGGGAGGGC